>NW_025920457.1:0-95730 GCF_902686445.1 Sciurus carolinensis
CGTGACTACTTCACCCACCATTCTTAGGGAGGAGGCCCAAAGAACACCAGTGCTGAGCAGACAAATGTTGGAACTCTGTCATTCATAACCCTAAGGACAGGAAGTTATTAGGATTCTTTGCACAGAGGAAATAAAACAAGGAACTACAAGACCACAATTCTATGGGGGAGGAAGTTCCCAGAATCCTTTGCATGGCGAGAGCAAGCCATGGGACCACATTACCCACAATCCTTAGGAATACCCAGCAGTGATCACCCAAATATTGGGACTACATTACCCATAATACCAAGCGGGAGGAAGTTCCCAGGACCCTTTGCACGGAGATGACAAATCATGAAACTACATTACCCACAATTCTAACAGGGGTGGAGGCTCCCACAATTCCCCATTTAGTGTAAAATTGGGACTGCATTACCCACAGTTCCATGGGGGGAGTAAGTTCCCAGAATTCCCCAAAGTGAACTGTAAGCTCATGACCATTTCACCCACAATCCTCAGAGGTGGTGCTCCCAGAATACCTACAGTCATCGGTAAATGTTGGGACTACATTACCCACAATCCTAAGGAGAGGAAGTTTCCAGGATGTTTGGGGTGCATGGTAAACCTGGGATTATACTGCCCATGCTCTTTAGTAGCAGAAATGCGAGGAAACACCTTGGTTTTGTCAATCTCACTAACCAAAGCCCTGCAGCTTATCTTTGCCTGACTCTACCCCAACCCTAAAATTACTCAGATTTTGAGGGCAAGCAGGTAGCATTCAGCTTCTGTATGTCTCCTGGAAGAGGTGTGTGGATATAATCCACGAGTACATCACCCATAATCCTTAGGGTGAGGAAGCTCCCAGAATCCCCCATGGAGAGCCATTCAAACCTGAACCCTAACTAATCCTGACGGTTATAATGTAGTTCAACATTTTGCTGATTCCTCATGGGGGATCCTAGGAACTTCAGCCCCCTTAGGATTATAGGTCATTTAGTCCAGAATTTTACTCACTCATGGGAAGTGGCGGAAGGAATCCTCCCACAAGGTTCTGGCCCTGAGGACTTCTGGTAATGTAGTCCAGCGTTTTGTCGGTTTTTGGTGGTGGAAGGCTCTTGTGAGTTGCCCCGCCCCACTCCTACCCCTGTGGATTGTGGGTAATGTAGCCCAGTATTTTGCTGGTTCTCTGTGCAGAACCCAGGGAACTTCTGCTCCATTAGGATTGAGAGTATTTAAGTCCCATGTATTTTATGGCTTAGCAGCATTTTGCCTGCTCACAGGTTGAGAGTGGGGGGAGAGAGGGGACTCCTGACAGCTTCTGCCCCAAGGACTGAGGGTAATGTAGTCCAGTATTTTGCTGGTTCTCTTTGAGGGAACCTGGGAACTTCTATCAACTCAGGGTTGTGAAAAATATAGTCCCACGTTTTAACAGCTCACAGGTTTGGGGGACACCTTTGATTTCCACCCCCCCAAGGATTGTGGGAAATGCAAAAGAATCAAAGTAACACCATTTTGTTCTGACCTAACTCCACTGAATTCTTGCTTGTAATGTTTTCCTTTCAGCCTCCTGAGGTTTTATCTATGTTGATAGTACAGTAGAACTTTCCTGTGTCCCTGACTATGGCCCTGATGTATAACAAAAATGACTCTAAAATGTGCAATCTAAACTGTTCTCTCATTTAATCAAAATATCTGTCTCAACAAGGTCTTTTGTGACATACATATGTCTCAATTATTCTTGTGGTTTTGCCCTTATAAACCCCTGCACCCACCATGCTTGGAGCTGCTCTCCCAATGTCCATTTTGGACGTTATGTGAGACAGTCAGCTGGCTGGCTAACAAAGACTCAAATTTGGACTTCTCAGTGGTGATGAGTCTGTTCCTAAATTGTGCCCCATGACAGTCCCTCATTATTACAGCTAATGGTTGAGGGGCATTCCTATGAGCCTCCCATCCCCATCCCCTGAGGATTGTGGGTAATGTAGTCCAATTTTTTGCTGTTTCTCTGTGGCAGACCCTTGGAATCTCTACCCCCTTAGGATTGTGGGAGATGTAGTTCCACATTTTACAACTCACTGTGTGTAGCACTCATGTGAACTTCTGCTGCTCATAAGTATTGTGGGTAATGTAGTCCAGCGTTTTGCTCACACACTCTGCCAGATGTCCACGTAAGCTGCAGGCTGCATGCTTGCCCAGGCACCCTGAAGATTCTTAATACTATGATCCAGTGACCTACCCAGGAAGCTCTCACCATAGAGGTGCAATCTGCACATTACCCCCCAGGATTCCCAAGTATTCTGAGCAATTTAGTGCAGTATTCTGTTCGTACAGCCTTCACCATGGAGGGCCATGGGAGTTCCAGGCTACATATTCACATGGTAAGCTCAAGCACTCTAGGCAGTGAAGTCCAGCCCTCATTGCAGAGACCTTTTGCAGCTGTGGGCACCCAAGGTTCATGGTTAATGTAGTCTATTGTTTTGCCCATGCATTCCCTCACCCCACAGACTGGCAGCTGCATGCAACATGGATACCCAGAGAATCTGAGGATCGTACCAGTGAAGTCTGGTGTTGTACCAGTGAAGTCTGGTGTACTGCTGCTCAGCCCTCACCATGTGGAGGCCATGGAAGTTCAGGTCATGTGCTTTCCCTGGTATCCTAAGGACTGTGGGTAGTGTAGCTCGGTGACTGCCTGCCAGCCCTCTCCATAGGACTGTGGGATTTGTAGCAGTATGTTTTCCCAGGCACTAGAGGGACTCTGGGCAGTGCAGTCTGGCAGTTATCACCACATTGGCTTCTGGAAATTCTCATACAGCTCACTCCACTGTGTGCAGACTTGCCCAGAATCCCCTGGTATTGTCTATAAAACTCAGTAACATAGTGGAAGAATCTCTTCAATACAGCCACAATATTATTATCATCACATTGATACATCAACTTCTCAATATCTTTCATGTACTTTAACACTAAAAAAAGTCAGCCATAAAATTCAATAAAAACAATGAGATGCCATTAGCCCTTCCACTCAGGCACTAGTGAGACTCCAGGTGTGGGAACTCCCATGCCTCCCACACCTATCCTGAGTTTATGTCTCAGTGTTTTTTCTTTCAGCGTCCTGGAATTTCTCCCCCCAAAATATACTTTAGTATACTCTGATAATGAGCCACCAAAGTCTCAGTGAAAGATACTTTTATAAAATTCCACTAAAATATTACCTACAAAAGTCAAGAACATAGCAGAGTTTCTTTCTCAGCACATGGAATAGTGGACAAGAGACTTTTCCTCATTCTTTCCTACCTTTTACTCAGATGCACTTCCTTAAACCACAGTGCTATCTCCACATGTAGATGCCAAGGGGAAGAAATCTCATGGTACACATAGTCCCTAGGTGTCCCCAGCCAAGGCATCTCCCTGTGAGGGCACCAAGGGGGCTCTGCCACAGTAGACATGGCTCCAAGGTATCTGCAGCCAAGGTCTTTTCCTGGATGGGTCCCAAGGTTAGGGTGAGAGTTACCTCACTGTGGACATGGCCCCCAGGTGTCCCCAGTCACATCTCCCTGTGTGGGTCTCAAGGAGAGGGAAGCTTTTCTCACCACAGTCACAGCCCCAAGGTGTCCACAGTCATGGTCTCCCCTGGTGACCACAAGGATGAGGGTTAGGGTAGGTCTTGAAGATTAGGATTAGGGCTACCTAACTGTGGACATAAACTCCAGGTGTCCCAGTCATGGCATTTCCCTGGGGGAGTCCTGAGAAGGAAGCTTGCTGTGGGCACAGGACACCCATCTCTTGCAGGCAGATTACTCAAGGGGATCAGAAAAACTCACTCTAAGCACCCCTGCTGGCCACTGTGAGCAGTTGAGAATGTTCAGTGCTCACTCTTCAGGCGTGGCCCTGCGCCCCCTTGTGGCAGTCCCAGTGAAGATCTGAAATTCATGGTTCTGATTTTTCTAGGTCATAATTTTGGAAATCAAACAATAGAATCCACCATCCCATGTTTGATCATGAAGTATAAAGATAGTAAAAAGAAAAATACATGATCATTAGGCAAAATTCAATGATTTCTTATACATAAGCAATAATGTATATGAAAAATTGGAATTTAAAAAGTAGAATAAGAAAATATTAAACCATTCCATTACAATAGCACACCCAAAATTGAAGACTTAAAATATGTTTTAAATTACAATTTCACTTTCAGAAAACCTTGAAACACAACTGAAAGATATAAAACAATATAAATAAATACAGCGATATTTTTTATTCAGGTCTCTACATAGGCAGTGAAATTCTCTCAAACTTGATCTGCAGATTCAGTGCAATCACACTCAAATTTTCAGCAAACTGTTTGTGGAGCTATAATTGATGACACATACTACAGAAAAACAAAGAACTCACACATCTCTATCCCAACACCTGTCAGAAAGCTGAAGTAGTGAGGAAAACATGCTGTGAAGGAATACACATAGATAAGTGGAGATGAGTGGAGAATCCAAAACACACCCACTATGTACAGACAGCTGCTTTTGTCAAAGGGCAAAAAGACCTTCAATGAAGAAAGGAGCATCTGCTGCACAGATGGTGGTGGAGTGTTTGGAAACCACATGGGAGAAATGGACATACCTTTAAAAGGCTCACAAATCTCACTCTAAATAGTCCATGGTCTTACATTTAAAATGTGAAAGTATAAAAATTGTAGTAGAAAATATGGTCATGTTTCATGATGAATTTTGAGAAATACAGCTCCAACAACAATCCATGAAAGAAAAAATTGATAATGTGCACTTTATTAAAATTGAAATTGTCACTGGGCATTTTGGTGCACGCTTGTAGTTCCAGCTACTAGGGAACCTGAGGGAACTTATCAAGAGCCTGTCTCAAAGTATAAAACTTAAAAGGGCTGGGAATGCAGCTCAGTGATAGAACAACCCTGGGTTCAATGCTCAGTACCAAAAAAGTTTTTAATGAAAATGTCTACTCTGAAAAATTAATGTTAAGGGAACAGAAAGATAAGCCACACACTGGTGAAAATATTTGGAAAATACATATCTAAAGTGGACTTGTATCCTAAGTATGGTAAGAAATAAACAATCCAATTAAGAACGGGTGAAGATCTGAACAGACAACTCACCAAAGAAGATATAAAAATAGCAAAGAAGTACAGACATGCTGCTTGGCATCACCTGACAAGAGGGAAAATAACTGCTGTGATGGCCCCACATGTGTGCTAAGTGGCCACGACCTTCTCCAATGCAGCACTGATTGGAAGAGTAGAACCAGAACTCTCATTCATTGCTGGTGGAATGCACAATAGTTCATCACTTTTTGAAAGTTTAAGTTTTTTCCAGAGTTACACATGAGCACATCATATGATCCAATATGAACCTAAGAATTCAGACAACTGCTTAGAGAATATGCCTTGAGAACATGTCTAAATACAGCATGCAATGACACACAGAAGTTCTCTTCAGAGTGGACAAATGCAGTAAGGAGCCAGGATGTGCCTCAACGGGTGAACAAATGACAGACCTGCAGTGCATTTGTGTCACGGAGCTCCTGGGACCTCTGAGCATCCCCAGGCCTCTGCTCTGGTTCACATGACCTGCCCTCTCCCTTGTGCCCTACCTTGGGGCAACGTGGGTTCTGTATGGAAACACCGTAGATGCAGTTGATAAACTCAGGCTGAGGATGCAGTTACTGCCTATGGAAAGGGATTTTTTAAAGTTGTAGATGCAATCATGAGTCTCAGGAAAATGCAGGCACAACCCAAGTCGGCACCTTTGCCCATAGAAGCCTCCTGGGGAAGGACAGGCAGATATGGAAGCAAATCCAGGACCACACTGGCCAGGGAGAGCCTGGGGGTGGCTGCCATTAGGGTCCCTGTGACCACTCTGATTATCAGGGAACACTTTATGGTGCAGCTTCAAACCTCCATTCCAACTTTTAATTCCATCCCTTTCCACAGGTTGCAACTCAACTGCGTTCTGAGCTTGGATTCTTCTGAGTAGCCTGTTTGGAGCTGCAGAGAGAGCTATGCCACTGCCTAGTGCTGATGTAAAACCTCAGGACTCAGTGTTCCGGTTGCTCCACAACATGAGTTTGCACATTGAGGCTGAAAAGGAGCCCACCATCCCATGCTTTGATCTGAAAGATGGAGCTATGGCTTGAATGCTTGCCCTCCACATGCCATGTGTTAGAAACTAAATCCCAAAGTCCTGGAGTCCAGAAAGCCCAGGACTGGACAAACCACCTCTCACACCTCCTCCACCTGCCCCCACAGCCATCTACAGTTTGGAACAGGTGAACTGTCCCTTTTAATCTCAGCAGGGAAGGTGCCTCCCTCAGGAAGGCACAGAAGAGGATGCTCCACCTGGTCATGGTGTCTCACCTGTGTCCACTGGGCCCACCTTGCCCTATAAGGGAGTGAATATAGAACAGGTTGGGGACCACAACCCTCTTCTCAAACACCAGGGAAAGTGAAGGTGAGTTTGCAGAGCACACAGGTACAGGAATGTTCATAGCAGCCTTCTTTGTAATGCCCTAATAACCAATATGCAAATGTTATCCACAGGAGGACAGGTAAACAGCCATCATCCACTCAGAGGGACACAGGTGGCTCTGAGGCATCTGTCCTACCCTGATCTCTAGCCATCAGGGCAACAGCAAGTTCTTCTCTGTTCAAATAATCAGGCTGTTTCAGCAAGCAGAGCATGTTCCCTAATTCTGCCCTCACTGAGCACCTGCCTTGGGTCTCTAAGACTTCAGCTCCAAGATTAGGGAGACCCCTCTATGCCAGGGACCTAGTCCTGGTGGCTCCTAATGGAGATAGGACAAGTGTCATGCTTGTGATCCTTTCCCCTCCAGAGAACCCCAGTCAACTCCATCACATTCCTTCACCACCACCCCCTCATCTCTGTAGTTCCCTAGCCTGTTTCCCCAGCCTGGCAGTCTTGGCCATAATCTCTCCATGGAGGCCCCCAGACCACCCCACCACTGTGTCCATCCTGTCTCTGTGGTGTCCTAGCTCTTCCCCCATCTTTGATGTCTTGGTCAATGTCTTCAAAGAGGACTCCAGATCCCATCACACTGTCCATCCCATCTCTGAAGTCCCCCAGAGACCTTGGTCATCTCTGCTCCATCTCTAACAGTCCATAGCTTTGATGTCATCAACAGAAGATTCTCACCTAGGCTGTTCAAGACCCTCCCAAGCCTGTTCAAAACTGCAATTTGGAATATAAAATCAGAGTCTCAATGCTGTTCAGAATGCAGCAGACTTTGAGAAATTAAATGCCAGGAAGAGGCTGCTGGGATCAGGGTGATCTCAGGAAGGGGTAAGCCCTGAACACCTTCTGAAAGATGGGACACCCACATCTGCTGTGATGTTTGAGGGTGTTCTTTCATTTGAGGGCAAAACTTCTATTTTCGAAAGATGTATCCTGGAGGACAGAAATCCATGAGGAAGACTTAATCTGCATATTCTGAGATGGTGAATCTTTAAATTGGGCAATATCCAACCTCATGTCCTGCAGAAATGCTTGTCTAGGCCTATGGCTCTTCAGGCCTACCTCTGGGGAGCATGAATCAGGAATCTTTGGTGGGAGCTCTATCACCAGGAAGCTTTCCACCTCTGCCAGCTCATCATTTGGGCCTGGACCCTCCTCCAGGTACACTCTGGTGATTGCTGTTGCATGGGTGGGTAAATTCTACAAGCAAAGTTGTTCCACAACCCACTGGAGGGAGGAAGGAGCACATGTGGCACAACATGGCCTCAAGTAGGGAGGCATACACAGCATCCAGTCAGTCAGCCCAGGGCCACCTGAGCCAAGTTCATCACCCCTGCACCTCTGCCTCCCTCTCTGCACCCTGGTCTCCAACTGAGGAAGGAGGAAAACTGAGCACAGGTGAGGATGGCCCCACTGCCTGAATGATAGCACCTGGCCATCAGTGGCCTTGAGATGGAGTGTGCTCTAGGAGGTCTGTGTTGGAAATGCTATAGGCCTAGGTATTGCGGCTCTGTAGTGTATGATTTGGGATCATCTGGCATTAGTGATTGTGGTTGAGTGTGCAGGTTTTGTTGGCTCTAATGGCTCAGCAATGGGTGGGTTTGGGAAAAATGACAAAACCTGAGGGTAGCAGCAGACATTCTTGTCTGTTCTGATCCTGCAGGAATGAGGCTTCATCTCATTCACCCAAATCTCATTTAGTGGGAAAAGGGATCCTTGGTCAGTAGTTCCCTGTGCAGAGCTTAACTGAAGACAGCTGGCCCCATCACCTCTCACTCACTATATGGTAAGAGTCTCCAGGACCCTGCTTCTCCTCAGTTCAGTGACCTCCCTTCCCTCACCCCGGCTCAGCTCCTCTGTCCTCTCTTGATCACTTGAACTGAGCTTGCCCCAAAGCCTGACCCTGATTATCAGCCCTTTACTCTCCTTGAACCCCAATGTCACCCTCAGTCTCTCCTAGCAGCACAGTGGGCACCTGCTCAGCTTCCTCAGTCCCTCTTCACCCTTTACTTTTCTTGCTCCTCAATGTCACCCTCAATCTCTCCTAGCAGCACAGTGGACACCTGCCCAGCTTCCTCAGTCCCTCTTCACCCTTCTCTCTCCTTGCTCCTCAGTGTCACCCTCGATCTCTCCTAGCAGCACAGTGGACATCCACCTGACCAGCTTCCTCAGTGCCTCTTCACCCTTCTCTCTCCTTGCTCCTCAATGTCACCCTCAATCTCTCCTAGCAGCACAGTGGACACCTGCCCAGCTTCCTCAGTCCCTCTGCACCCTTCTCTCTCCTTGCTCCTCAATGTCACCCTCCATCTCTCCTAGCAGCACAGTGGACACCTGCCCAGCTTCCTCAGTCCCTCTGCACCCTTCTCTCTCCTTGCTCCTCAATGTCACCCTCGATCTCTCCTAGCAGCACGGTGGACACCCACCTGCCCAGCTTCCTCAGTCCCTATTCAGCCTTCACTCTCCTTGCACCCCACTGCTAGGGAGCACCTAATGCTCCAAGAATCCCCCACAATAAGCAAGAACATCGCAGACTTCATTACCCACAATATGAAGTGGCAGAGGCTGCCAGAATCCCATGTAGATAGTCAGCAAAGGGCAAATATTAACCAAACCCTAGCCCTTGCACTAATCCTAGTCCTAACCCTAACCCTGCTCAGAATCCTCAGGGTACCAGGGCAATCATGAGACCTTCAGCTTCATGTGACTACTAGCAGACATGTGTGGCCAAAACTCAGAACTATGTTAACCATGATGCCAAGAGACAGAAGTTACCAGGGTCCTCCCCCTGCAGTGAGTGGGCAAAAGGCAGGACTACATTACTCACATTCCCAAAGGAAAAGAATTTCCTAGGATTACCCACAGTGAGTGGGCTAATCATAAGACGTCATTACCCACAATGCCAAGTGGCAGAAGCCACCAGGAGACAATCAACAAAATGTTAAATCTTGGTGCGTGCCTTTAATCCTAGCAGCTTGGGAGCTGAAGCTGGAGGATCACAAGTTCAAAGCCGGCCTTAACAACTTAGTGAGACCCTAAGCAACTTAAAAGACCCTGTCTCAAAATAAAAAATAAATATGTTGGCAATGTGACTCAGTGCTGAAGTACCCCTGGGTTCAATTCCTAGAACCAAAACAAATGCTAAACCTGCCATAGTCCTAATCCTGACCCTAACACTACTCAGAATCCTCAAGGCACCATGATATATGACTTTCATGGGACTCCTGACAGAGGCGAGGGGGCAAAACTCAGAACCACATTACCCATGATGCCAACTGATGGAACTACCAGGGCTTCTCCCTCCCTGAGCAGTGAGCAGACAAAATACAGGAAAAATACTGCCCACATTCCCAAGGGGAAAGAATCTCCTAGGATCACCCACAGTGAGTGGGCTAATCACAGGACCACATTATTCACAATCCCAAGTGGCAGAAGCAGCCAGGATCCAAGCAGACAAGTTGCCAAATGCTAAACCTACCATAGCCTTTACCCTGACTCTAACACTACTCAGAATCCTCAGCATATCAGGGTAAACGTGTGGCCTTCAGTTTCCATGGGACTCCTGGCAGAGGTGAGCGGGCAAAACTCAGAACTACATTACCCAGAATTGTAATTGGCAGAAGCTGCCAGAATCCCCAATGTATAGCTGACAAAATGTTAACCATACCCTAGCCTCTGTCCTAATAGCAACCCTAATCCTAACACTGCTGAGAATCCTCAGGTTATCAAGGTGATCATATGACCTTCAGATTCTATGGAACTCTCAGAAAAGGTGAGCAGGCAAAACTCAGAACTGTTACCCACAATGACAAGAAGCAGATGTCCCCAGGGTCCATGCCCAGCCCCCAGCAGGCAAAACACAGGACTACATTACCCACAATTCTAAGTGGCAGCAGCCGCTAGGATCCCCTGCAGACAGCAGGCAAATTGCTAACCTGAACCCTACACTTTGCACTAACCCTGTCCCTAACACTGCTCAGAATCCTCAGGATACCAGGGCAAACAGCTTCCATGTGACTGCAGGCAAAAGCATGTGGGACTGCATTTCTGACAATCCTAAGGGGGTGGAAGCTCCGGGGTCCACTACAGTGAGCAGGCAAATTGTGGGACTACATTATCCACAATCCTGGCCAGAGGGAGCTTCAAGGGGGTCAGGAAAAGCCGATCCAGTTGCTCCCTGCTCACCACTGCGGGCAGTGCAGGACACTCCACTTACAGTTCAGGGGCGACCCTGCGCCCCCTTGTGGCAGTCCCAGTGAAGCTCTGGAAGTCATTGTTCTGATTATTCTAGGTCATGATTTTAGAAATACAGCCCACCAATAATGGGGGAACTTTAGAATATGTAGAAGAAAGTGAGAGGGAGGGGGGTATGAAAAATGATGGAATGAGCAGACATCATTGCCCTATGTACGTGTATGATTACACGAATGGTATGAGTCTGCATTGTGTACAACCATAGAAACGAAATTATGTACCCCATTTGTGTACAATTAATCAAAATGCAGTCTGTAAAATATTAAAAGCTAAAAAAAGAACATAAAAAAAGAAATACAGCCCACTATCCCACACCTTGATCAGAATGGATGGAAATAGCAAGGAGCAAAGTACAATGTCAATAGACAAAGTTTCTTTGACTTCCAATGTATCAGTAATATTAGGAAAAGTTGAACTTTTAAAACTAGAATAAGAAAATTTTAAAGCATTTCCATTTATATAGCATCCCCCCAGTGATGTCCTTATATATGTCTTAAAGTACAATTGTACTTTCAGAAAAACTCGCAACACAATAGAAAAAAAAAGTTAAATATAAATAAGTGCATGAATACTTCTTGACCAGGATTGTTAGACTCAATGTAGTTAAGATGGAATTCTCTCAAGCTTGATCTGCACATCCAGTGCAATACCACCTCTCTAAGCCCCAGAATAGATGACACTGACTACAAGAGGGCCAGTCTGAGGACTCAACATCTGGATCCCAGAACCAGTCAGAAGGCTAAAGCACTCAAGAAAATGTTTTGATGGGAAGGAATAGACAGGAATGAATGGAAACTAATGGAGAGCACAAACACACCCATGTACATACAGTTCAATGGGCTCGATTTTCTCACGGTGTTAAAGTACTTGAAACATCTCAAAATTCAAACATCAGGTGTAAATATATTTGCTGTATTTTGTTAAAGGGACAAAGGCCTTTGATGCAAAAAGGAATTTCTTCTCCGCAGATGGTGATGGGACAACTGGAAACAATATGAGGAAATGGACAAGGGTGAGCTACAAACCACACAAAGCTTCATCCACACAGTCCATAGACTCACAATTAAAGTGTGAAACTATAAAAGTTCTAGAAGAAAGCATGCTTGACCACATGTTTCATGATGTTTTTAAGTGCAGTTCCAAAACAAATCCAGAAAGAAAATGTGATAATGTGAACCTTATGAAGATGTTTACTCTGTGAGAAAGTTATACTTAGGAAAGAAAAAGGCAAGCCACAAACTGGAAGAAATATTTGGAAAGTACATACCTTAAAAAGACTTATATCTGAAATGGAGTAAGAAACTTAATAATAAGAAAGCAAGCACTCCATTTAAAAATGGGTGAAGATCTGAAAGGAAATCTCACCAGAGAAGAAATGCAGATGGCAAAGAAGATAGGAAATGTTGTGAGCACCACTTGCCTGAGGACAAGGTAACTAAGACCCTGAGATGACGCCAAGCACCTATTAATGGATAAAGTCTTCATGATGCGTTATCAATTTTGTGAAAAATAGATTCACATGTATTGCTGCTGGAGGGCACAGCAGTTCACCACTCTAAGAAAGAGCTTGGCAGTTTTTCAGAATTAAATGTGGTCTCAACATTCGTGATTCTAATAGTTGACACAACTGCCCCAAAACCACAGGTCTGAAAGGGTATGTGTAGATGCAGCGTGCAATTACACACAGCAGTTCTGCTCACAATGGCCAGGTACTTAAGGAATCAGGAGGTGCTTCAATAGGTGAGCGAATAACAGACTGCAGGACACTCATGCCATGGAGGCCCTGGGTCTCTGAGCTCCCCCAGGCCTCTGCTCTGGTCCACACCTGGGCCACCTGGCCTCCCCTTATCACTGCCCCACAGTAAGGCAAAGTGGGTTCTGCATGGAAACACCTGTAGATGCAGATGATAAACTCAGGAGAATGCAGGGACAAAGACCCAGGTCTGAATCTTTGCCCATAGGAACTTCCTGAGGAAGTACAGCCAGACTGGAGGCAACTGCATGAGCCCCATGGGGCCACACCTGCCAGGGGAAACCTTAAGGCTGCTCCTAAGACCCACCTTAATTCACTTCACACAACTTTTTTGTCTCTTCATAGGCAACAATTGCATCCTAAGTTCGGGTTCTGTTAGTTTGTTCAGCATTGCAGAGAGCGCTGGGCCACTGCCTGGTCCTGATGCATTACCTCTGAAATTCACTGTTCTGATTATCACACAACATGATGTTGGACATTTAAGCTGAAATAAAGCCCACCAGCCAATGCCTTGATCTGACAGGATGATGCTATGGTTTGAATGTTTTCCCTCCACATTTCATGTCCTCGAAGTCCTGGAGCCCAGAAAGCCAATGGCTGGACAAACCACCCCTCACATCTCCTCCAGTTCCCCATCCACAGTTTGGAATAGCCAAGATGCTACTGTTAATCTCAGAAGAGAATGTCTCTCAGGAAGGCATAGAAGAGGATACTCCACCTGGTCAAGGCATCTCACCTGTGTCCACTGGATCCAGGCTGGCCCTTCCAAAGGATGAGGGCCATGCCCCTCTTCTCAGGAGGTCTGAACAAAGACATAAAGGGGAGAGGGGAAAGGAGGGGCTGTTTGTCAGGATGCTGAAGGTGGATATCTCTCCCCACAGGGGTTGAGTATAGGGACTGAGGAGGGACATTGAGGGCCTCTGATAGTTGCATAGGTACCCCTTCTCAGGAGTTCCAGTCCCAGTCAAGGATCAGCTTCAGGGACTTTAGTCTATTTCTCCAAAATGACTGAGTCAGGATTCTGCAAATTTCAGCACCGGAACGTTCCCTGTTCAGTTTAGGAGGAAGCAAAATGCCCTCATGCAGCCCATGCCTCAATTGTGCCTCCTTTACAGGTAGCTCCTTGCTGGGACTGCAGGTCCTGCTTGCTGCAGAAAAGCCCACAGGCCAAGACAGAGAGATGGCCTGGGAGTCTGCAGGTTTCCTGGGAGGGCTGAGGGCTGGCTCTCCCCACAGCAGCCCAAGGCACAGCAGCCCCTGCCTCTGCCCTCTTGAGTCTGTGGGAAACTTCCTGGTGGGGATGCATGAGCCCAGTCCTCCTCTGGCAGGTGGGCAGATGGTTGTTTCCCAAAGTCCACATACCCTACAGGAAGAAAATTCCAGAAGTCAGGGACTCAGCATAGTTTGTGCCTATGTGTGACTCCCCCACCTCCCCCACCTTCATTAAAACAACTGCCTGAGGAAAGCTCGAGGCTGCCAGGAAGACCTACTATGTCCTAAGCAACACCTGATGAGTCTCTGACTTCCCTTTCTCCAAGCATTTACTAGAAAGGGTTTACAATTGACAATATGCATCTCTTGGAACTCAGAAGGGCCTGTCTCAGAACCAGAGAGCCATTCTCTTGAAATATAATCATCAGGTAGGCCTAGGCCTCTCTCCCAGTCTCTGTGGGAAGACAGAATTTTTGGACAACTGCCACAAACACAACTGGTCTAAACACATTTACACTGACCAACATGACTTTTTTTGTATCACTGACTCCCAAGCTCACACTCTTCCCCTTTCCTCTTTTCTCTTTAAAATACCCAAATTACCTCTGCTCAGACCATAATGGAACTCAGGTCTTTTCTCTACCATCAGTAGTTACCTAGTAAAATCTTTTCACACTGCTTTACCTGATGTCTGGTTGTATTTGTCTGTGACATCACTGAGAACGAACATTCAGAAAGGTGAAAAAGGAGTCAAGGAGACCACCTCCATAAGCTCCCTCCTCTGCATCCGGCCACTCCAAGCACAGCTGCAGCCCATGGACAAGGCAGGCAGAGGGACTGGGTGCACGCCACTGAGTACTCAGTCGCATCAGACTCATCTTATAAGCACCCAAGGACCAGACCACAGGCTGGAAACAGAAGCTGCCACAGAGGCCTCTGGGAAGTGTAGTCCTTGAGACAGTAACTTTGTCAAGGACTGTCTCATTTTAGAATCATGGCCAGTCAACAGTGGCTACTGTCAAGGTGAGGAGAACCTTCACTCAGGAGTGAATCTCCCAGAAGCCTCTGGGCACTGCAGGCTGCACATCTTCCCTCCCCATGCCCCAGAGATTCTGGGTAGTGCTATTCATCCTACCTGTGACTGCCTCCCACCTCGCTGCAAAGACTTCTAGGATCTGTGGGCCCCTGAGGGTTCTGGGTAATGCAGTTCTTCTGTCACTACCTCCCTCACTACAGAGGCTCCAGGGAGCCATGGGCCCCTGGGGATTCTAGGTAGTATAGTCTAGTATTCTACCAATGCAGCCCTCACATTCACCTGGACCTGGACCCTGCCTGCCTCTGTCCCACCTCACTACAGAGGCTCCTGGGATTGTGGGCCCCAGGGGATTGTGGAGTATGCAGTCCATCCTACCTGTTACTGCCTCCCCAACTCACTGCAAATACTTCTGGGAGCTGTAGGCTCCTGAGGGTCCTGGGTAATGCTCCCAGGATCCCCTTGGCTTGGTGGGCCCAGGAGAGAAACACCTGGAAGCTCCACCTGGGTGGGAAGAGGAGGAAGTGGAGACTCTGGGACATTACTGGAGAGACCCCCCAAACCCAAGCTGCACCAGTCACTGGTCACCTGCATGCAGGTCAAGGGGCCAAACCTCTGGTCTCCTTCCCTGGAGGTAAGTGTGAAGGAGAGCTGGTAGGCACACTACATAACTTGACTGACTTGCTTCTTTAGTCAGGTAACTGTGAGGATCATCAGAGGAATGACATTGGTTCTGGGACTTTTAAAATAGTTTTTCCTGAGTTACCTGCTAGCCCTGAAGCAAATTTCAAAGTGCTTTCCCCTAAAGAGACTCTGCAGCTGGCTGTGTCAAAGGGGCAAGGGTATTTGCAGATGCTTTATGCATGTTGAGACCCAGTGTTCTGCACTTCATGATGTCGAGCAGTCTTTAAGAGGGTCTCATTAGGGTCATTCCAGCTCAGATGTAGCATTAGAACAGCCACAAGAAAGTACTGTTTTTACTTCTATGGTTAGCTATGTAGTGCAGGAAAGGAGATTTAAGAGCCCCTGTGATCCCACAGGGAGCCTCTCTGTAGAAGTACTCAACCCAACACCCCTCACAGAAGGTCTGATGGAGCTTATGGGCACAGAGCCTAGAGTTCTGGCAGGGCCAGAGTCCTGAATGTACCCAGAACAGTGTTCTCTACCTGTCTGCACTCTCAAGACTCAGGACAGTTTCCTTCTAACTACATTCAGCTGAATCAGCACATGATCTGCTCCTGTTTACACTCAGCAGACTCAGGACATGGTCTACACTCAGCACACTACTGTCTACACTCAGCACATTCAGGACACAGTGCCCTCCTCCTGTTTACACTCAGCAATAGAACATAGTGTCCTACTGTCTACACTCAGCTACTGCAAGACAGGACTTTCTCCTTCTATCTATACTCAGCTAAGCAGTTTCCTCCTTTCTACACTCAGCAGACTTGAAACATGGTTTCCTCCTGTCTACATTTGGCTGACTCAAAACAGTTTCCTACCATCTGCACTCACCTCAATCAGGACACAGTTTTCTACTGCCTATACTTACCAGAATCAGAACAGTTCCCTACTGTTCACACTGAGCTGACCCATGACATGGTTTCCTCTTGTTTATACTCAATTGACTCAGGACACCTATAGTGGATAGGGTTAGGGTTAGGTAAGTATTGGGGTTAGGGACAGGACAGAGTGTCTGCTTCTTGTATATACTCATCTGACTCAGAACACATTTTTCTCCTCTCTACACTCACCTGACAGGATTTGGTTTCCTACTATCTTGTGGGCCCCTTCTCCTAGAAGGAGGCCTACATTGCATTGTGTCAGGAGACAGACATGCCTTTCAGGCCACTTGGGGACTAGGGCCCCATTCTCCTTTCCTGTGTTCTGTGAACAGGATGTTCTGTGCTGTAAGACAGTTCTTTGGTGTCTGTGAAACTGTCACCTTCTGTGTTCACATGGTTGTTTTTTACTTTCTGTTACCAAGATGTTTTGTTAACTTAACTGCAAGCATATAAAAGACAGTGTCGTACACAATAAAGGCAGAAGCAACTTTCTTTGTGACAAATGTTCCATCTCTCCTGAATAAAACTCTTCTCTTCAGATCTCAGTGTGCAAACAGTCCATTCCAATGATTGCATTTTTCAGGCCTCCATATGGGCTGTGGTGGTGAGCTGTTATACCAGTCCTTCCTCCAGTGTTGTGGACAGGGCAACAATTGGCACCCAACATGGGGCATATCTCTGAGGACTGGAGGTAAGGACCTAGTTTGAGCAAAACCCCTGGCCAGGGTGGTAATCAGGCATGTTGCACCAGTCAACAATACCCCTGGTCAGCAACATGGGAAACAGCCCCAATAAGATGGAGCCTCATTTGGAGATCCTTAAGGCAATTTTAACATCTCAAGGTCTTCAGATAAATCATGATGACCATCAAAAATTTTACAAGAGAATGGTACAGGATAACTCCATGTTCCCTAAAGATAGACTGTTTGATTCTGAACTTTGGAAATGAGTGCTTCAAAATAGTAATCAGAATGCTCAAGATAAGAGAGGACTAAAGCTGAAGTATCAAGCTATTTATTTGGCCATTCTAAAAGTCCTGGGTTCAAAGCAAGACAGCAAAGTTACTCTGGAGATAAAGAAGAAAGGAGAAAAGATACCTGACCCCCTGGCATCCCAGATGAACACTCTTTAATCTCACCTTGTTGAGATAAGTGCACTTGTTCATAAATGCACTGGTAGTTCAGTGGTAGAATTCTTGTCGGACGGGAGGCCCGGGTTACATTCCCAGCCAACGCACCAATAATTGCTGCTATAAGAAGGTCACTACCTTTGTTATGTGTATTTCGTGTTGTCTGTCTATATATGTGCATGAGAGTATCATGCACATGATATCAAAATTAATATAGAATGAGTGCTCATGAATTAAAATTAAATAGATTCAAATATATTTAATTACATGATTTAAAAAGGTTCAATTTAAATTGGGTAAATAAAGAAAAGTAAAATGTCTTTTAAAAAATTAATTCACAGGTTTCTAAATGGTCAGAACTAAAAAAAGATTGATGTTTATTACACATCTAACCCATTGCTTTTAGGACTTTTCTTCAGCAGAAAAGTGCCAGCAGACACTCTCTGCCTAATCTAACATTTTAGTTCTTATAGGAAATCATGACTATGTCTATGAAAGGCATCTAATTAATTCATAAAGTTAAAATACTAATGGTTAATATATATCAAGTACTCTTAAAAACTTGTTAAATTCCATGGGGTGATATACTTAAATATTGTTTGTGTTTCCATAAATTGATAAACAGATGTGATTCAGTATACAAGAGGTTCAAAAATTTCAACTGTATTTTAATGAGAGTACTAAAAATAATGTAAAATTTTATCTTATAAAAATGGAGTAATTTCTCAAAAATCAAAAATTTCATAAAGGTTGTTTCAGAATGTGAATTAGAAGGGATCAATTGAAAGGAAAGAGAAATAAAAGGTTCTGGGTACAAAAATATATTTGGCAGAAGAGAAAAGAAAGTTTCTGGATAAGAAACTGCTTATGTGATGAAGTACATGAGGGTCTAAGTAAGTGCCAAGGAAGTCTAGCTATGTTGGTTATATGTGTGTGACAATCAGTTAGAGCTATTGAGGGTTTTTCCCCTAGAGTCAAATATTAATATGCTGATATAAACAAAACATTTTAATCCATATGATAGACTGATAAAAATTTCTCAATGCTAATTTACTCTTAGTACTGTCTATTAAGTTTATTTCTTTAGAACAATTGGTCTTAAGAGAATTAAGATTTGTACAATTATGGTTAAACAACAAATGTTAAAATACTGTACTATGTTAGAGTCAATTTTTTTTCTTTAAAAGCTAAACTTGGTTAATATAAAAGCAACAGGATAATTGTACTATTACTCTTCTGTAAATATTAAATATATCCATAATTTCAAGGTACACAAGTCTTTTAAGCAAAAAGTTTTTCAAGCTAATTTAAAACTTATAAAAATAGTGAATTTTATTGGAGGGTTATTCATAATAATGTGCTATAATAGAACATGTTATTGATGGGATATATGAAAAGAATTTATGTTTTTTTTTACACTGGGGATAAAAGAAATTTTTATATACAAAGGTATTTCTAAAAGATAATGAGAGCCTGATTTGTTTAAAGGTTAACATTGTGAAAGATAAAACCTTTTGCCACAAAAGGGGACAGTAAGAGCTCTCTCAATCCTTGATTTATGTTTTAGATGTAAAAATAAATGTATTTCTAAAGGTTAATAGAAATATATTATGTTAACTAACATTCATGTAGACTCAGCAAACAATATATATAAACTTTGTAAAATGATATTTAAAGAGGAGGCAAAGATCAGCTTCAGAACTAAAACATTTTACTTAGAGTTGTAAAGAGCCCCACCTTACTACATATTAGAGTGGCTCTAATAATAATATAATATAAGTCAAACTTTAGCTCATTTAAGGTTATATTCAAAAGATTGGTTTTTGTTATAAATTACTGTGATCCAAAACTGGAGATGTAATGTGATAGCTGCCTTAATTTTGATAAGCTTTTCATTATATTTGAATTAGGAAAAAAAACTCAATGATACAAATGTATGATTAAATATAAAAACATGAAATTTATTAAAAAATTAGCCATGGCACAAAGGAATTATTTTGAGAATTGGTTACAAACTTAAACAACTTTGAGTTTTAAAAATTTCACTTTTAATGTGTTTTAAACTAAAATATTGTTCTTTACTTTTATATGTGACTTTTACATGGTAAAAATGCTGCCTAAACTTTGCTCTTAAGGTTGTTCTAATAGTCTCAGCTACATTGTAAACTGTTCCCACACATAGTAATGATATTTTGTATCTATAAATGTTAAGGACTGCAGCACTTAAATTCAGCTCTACTCTTTAGTTTTCTTTTGAAAAAATAATGCTCATTTTTTGGTTTTGTATGGTATGATTTCAGATCTATGTTTCTACTGTTGCTAAATCTTGTAACTGATATTCTTTATAACCCCACTAGGCAAGCCATCATTTAGAGAGTACAGAGACGGTTTGCTTAAGGAGCAGGGAAGAAGGGGAATAAAACGCAAAAATATTATTAGTTCAAAACTTTTTAAATTAAATTGAAAAATTAGAATCCTCCCTGTCTTTAAATTACAGGGATAAGAAAAGAGCAGCTGCTGCTGAGAAATCCACCACCTAGAGGTCTGAAGCCCAATGTCCACTCAGACTGAACTTGCCTTTAAACTCAACAGAGAACCAAGGAGCTCAATGGTCATGATCATGATGTCACACTTTATATTAGAACTATTAATATTAATTGCCTTACTATTTTCTGTAGGTCTGACAGCAACAGCCCCAAACAACTGGAATTGGGTACAAAAGATTGCTATTTAAATGTGATAGACCTGTTAGGGGAAATCTGTTGTTTTTTTTATGATGATTAATGTCTTATTAAGCTCTGGCTATCTGTTATGCTGCACTTTCCCCTCTGAGGAACACAAGCTTTTCATCAGACAAAAAAGGCCTTACAATGAACTAAAACTGTCATTTTGCTCTAACACCAAATTACAAACTTATTGGACTTATTCACTGAGAAAATTATCATCCTAAAAATGAACTTATTAGGCTTACCGAGTAGAAATATTACCATCCTAAAGAAGACTTATTGGACTTATTGACTGAGAAAATTACCATCCTTAAGTAAACATTAGGAATTAATTGTGATGATCAATTGCCTATCAATCAACTATGTGCAACCCCTTATAATCTTAATTCATCTTTTAAGTGAATTACTAGTGAATAAGGTTGAAAATTTGTTTTCTGTTAACATGCTGTTAAATTTGGTCATGCTTACACTATTCCTGTTAGATATTTGGATTCTTTGAAAAGTTTTATCTGTAGCTTTTTCTGAGTTACTATTGAATGGGGTGTCTTCCTTGAAGGGGTGAGGGTAACAGTGTCACCTACACACAGACAGCAGGGACTCGCTCGAGGTGGTGGTGAAGCAAAATCTGTTTATTGTGCACCAAGCTTTTGGCTACATAGACTATGCAGCTGCTTATGTGAGGGGAGGCTTCTTCTGCATCAACCAATGAAACGGTCATTAACTCCGCTTATCGTGGATGTTCCCAAGGCTACAGGTAAACATCCCAAGTCCACTGGATGGTGTTCCAATCCAGCCTGAGCGGTGGGCCTTTGCTCACATCATTGACCCTGTGACTGCTGCCAAGTATGCCTGTGGGACATTACCTGATCAGTGGACCAATCCACTGATGGATTAACTGGGTGGTAACTGTAGTCATGCCAGGTGTGGATACAGGAGGTAGGTCACTGGGTGTGTCTTTGGGTTTATATTTTGTCCCTGGTGAGCAGAACTCTCTCTGCTTCCTGTTGCCATGTCCTGAGATGCTTTCCTCCACCATGCCTTTCCACCATGATATTCTGTCTCACCTCAGGCTCAGAGATATGGAGTGTGTTGCTATGGACTGAAACTCTGAAACCACGAGCCAAAATAAACTGTTACTCCTTTAACTGTTTTCAGGTCTTTTGTCATAGTGAGGCAAAAGCTGACTAAAACAGGTACTAGTACATATACTCATATGGGCTAAGGATCATTCTCAGCCAGCCATTCCCACCCCCAGGTCATCCAGTCCCCATTCTGATCCCTGGTGGAAGCCCTTACTTACTTGGAAGCTCACCACTCAGTGCCCACCCAACCCCAGCATCATTTGCAACTCACCCACCTAGGACTCAATTCCCATTCTCTATGGGTCCAGGACATTAGATGATGTATCAGAGGGGAGATGTTCCCAGGATCTGAGGGTATTTGCAATCATCATGGACATCCCAGGGTGGGACTTTGTGGACCTGGACATGTTTGGAGATGGAGCCAAACCCTCTGACTAGGGAGACTTCCCCAACTCTGGTTTGGGTGCCATTTCCCAAAACATGGAAATATCAGATCCCAAGGAGAGAGGGTCCTGGCATCTGGGCCTGAGGCTGCCCCACAGATAATCGGTATGTTCATGTTCGAATTTTCACCCCCACACCCCAATCTTCCAAATGCAAAATGTCTCAGGGATGGAGAAGGAGGCAGGAACTGGAGGAAAATGAAGAGCTACCAATAGATCCCTTGGGCAGAGATTCAGGAGGGGTAGCTTGATGGGGCCCCCAGAGATGGAGTAATTGGTATTGATGTTTCAGAGAACTCAAAGTAACCCATCTGGAGCCAGGGGACAGAAAATGAGATGTTCAGGGCCAGGTGGGGAGGCAACCTTGCTTCTCCTGCTTTCTGGTTCCAACCTTCATTCAGAAGGAAAACTAGGTCCCAGCATAGGCTGCAATGTGTCTTGGATAGAAGAGGGTCATGGGGAGGAACTGATCCTGCACCAGGGCTCAGCCTCAGGGGTCAAAGATCAGTAGAAGTCTACCATGCTTAAGTCCTTGTCAGACACAGGACTGCTTGGTGTGGAGGCACCAGTGTTCCAGGACTTTGCCTGACAGCCATGGCTGTTCTGTAGCATGTGATGTGGGATCCAATTCTCTTTGGAGAGAGACAGAGGGAGAGTGAGAACAATGTAGGAGAGATGGGGAGAGGGCTAG
Source organism: Sciurus carolinensis (assembly GCF_902686445.1). NCBI lineage: Eukaryota > Metazoa > Chordata > Mammalia > Rodentia > Sciuridae > Sciurus > Sciurus carolinensis. The sequence goes on from NW_025920457.1 coordinate 22,362, forward strand.
GGAGAGGGAGGAGAGGGAGGGGAGAGGAAGAGGTAAGGAGGAAGGGAGGGAGAGAGGGAGAGGGAAAAGTGAATCCACAAGAAGCAAAACAAGGTGAATACTGAGCTGGTAAAGGCTTCACAACAAGGTAGTAAGTAGGTGACATTTCCAAATAATGAATAAAAGTATAGACTTACAAAAATAGTCTTAATGTTATCTGGGGAAAGTACTAAAAATCAACCCTAAAGAAGTAAGCATCTTGACCTTTGACAATACTCAAAACACAAACGAAGAAAATCAAAGGTTAATGGAGAATCTGGGTAACTTGTGTTTTAGAATTTAAAGAATTAAATGTAAAGGAAATACCTAAAAGGTCAATTATATGAACAAGTCATTAGAAGATGTGGAGAATCTTAAATAACTTGTGCAATAGGTGAAAGTCTCAGGAACACAGTGGAGTTGAGGCTGACTGAGTTTCCATTGGAAAGACAGTTTTGTCATCACAGGAGGTAGCGAAGGCCTACACAGGTGGCTAAGAAAGGAGGTAGGTGGTGGAGGATGTACAGGAGAAGAGAGCAACTGGCGAAGAAACACACAGGTGTTGAGAGCTGTTGGAAGGCTACAGAGAACAAGATAAGAAGAGATGGTGGAGTGCCAAAAAGAGGCCATGAGAAGTCAAGAGCTACTTAAGGGCCTTTGAGAGGAAGTGACAGGACAGCACACAGGAGGGAATACAAAGAGGTGGTGGAGGGCTAAATTGGGAGATGAGAGGAGAAGGGGGAGGGCTACACGGAAAGCTGTGAGAGGAGGCGGAGGTTTATACAAGTAGAGATGAAAGGTGTTGGTGGCGTGTTACACAGGAGGAGATAAGAAAGTGGAGAGATACACAGGGTCAGTAAAAGGAGGCATGGAGGCCACATGGGATGTGATACGGGGCTACACAGGAAGTTGTGAAATGAGTGGTACAGGACCACAGAGCAGGTCATAGTGGCAGTCAAGGGCAAAACATTATGGAGGATGCTCTCTCAGGGATGCTGAATTCTAAAAAGTCTTGGTTTGACCCTGAACCCAACCTCTCTTGCCTACCCATAACTCTTAAACACTAACTATATTTCCTATCTTCTAGTTCTTACCTCACCCTAGAAACCCTAAATCTAAGGCTGCAATCCATGTTCTTCTGTTTAACGTCTACTCTGTAAACCATACCCACCTATCCTGTACCCAACTCCTGACCACAAACCCAGACCTCAAATTTGCTCAAGCCCAACCCCAATCATAATTCCCACCCTAATCCTATTGCTCACTATATCATTTTGGTTTCCTGATCTTGACCTTGAGGAAGGGTTGGGTTTCAGCCTGGCTGACCTTGAGAAGGGAATGGCCTCAGCATGGATAACATTTGAAGGCTGTTCTTGTTCCTCCATCCAGGGCTGGTTGGTCACATCTGCTCATTTCTTGGAGTGCATTCTTCTGGATGATGTTGGAGAGATCCAAGCCCTGTTTTGCCTGAATGTGAACTTAAACTGAAACGAGTCACCTTTTCCATAGTCACTGTGAAGATGTCACACCAGCCTTGTACTGGGACACTTTTATACCTGCTAATGGTATTAAAACAGGCTCTGAGCATTGAGGTGGTTGCCCTGGATCACATGCTGGTAGGTGGCAGAGCTGGAGTCCTCAGCAAACTCCCAACACCACTCCCAGCTCCCCTAACACTTTCACCATCTCTAAGACAAGGAAGGAGGAATTTCAGTCATTGACCAGGACAATGTTCTCTGGGGCAGGTGTTGCTTCTGGGGATGGAATGCTGTACCAGGAGGGGCTGATGAGTGATGAAGCAGTGAGGGGGTGTTCACTCAGCTGCACCTAATCCTCATTCTTAACCTGGACTCCATACCAATTTCAACTGCAATGAGCTCTGACCACAAGAATCCTGGCCTGGAATAGGTTTGAGGCCAGGCTGCACACTCCCCAGACAATGAAGGCTGGGTTCTTAGTCAAGAGAATTTGCTAACTTAAAACCCATTTTCCAGCCTCCTGGGAGCCAGAAGTGGCCTTTGTCAGACCCTCCAGGTGTGCCCTGGTTCATCCTAGCCTTCAAACATAGCTTCTTCTCTGCCAAGAATGGCCACTTTCCAATCTGACCAGTCATCCATGCAGGCCAGACCAGAATTTGCCCTTTCCAGGCCAGGCAAGCTGGTGGCTGGAGGCTGTTGGCCTCAATCAGCCTTACCTATCTCCCAGGAGGAGAGGAGATGGAAGTCAACTCTGCTGGTCTGCTGGAGCTACTAGGGTCCAAGTTGGACAAATGGGCAAACACAGTGCTCTTTCACCAAGACTTCTTGTACCAGATGACCTGACCCAAAGCTGCACAGAACACAAAAGTGCAACCAGAACTTGGCCCAGGACTTTGAATATGGTGGGTGTTTTGCCATGTCCAGAGACCCTTGGGACACTTGGAGATTCACCTATGCAACTGGAAGTCAGTCTCCACTCTTTTACTTCTTTCTCTCATTTGTGCAGACATTCATGGCAGCAAGGAAGAGAAAAATTCAGCTTTTCCTTCTCTGTTTCTTCCATGACTTTCCATTCCTTTCAGTCTTCTTTTTCTTTCAGGAGCCTGACTGTTAAATTAGGCGAGGCCAGAACATGTGCTCACATGACCCACCAGCCTCAGAGTCTGGAATCACTGGTACCACAGGCCTCCTACTTGTTTGTGATTTTGGAAGGTCTGAATTATCTTCTAATTTGTTCCTCCAGATTCTGCACAGAATTCCTCTCCACAGATTTGACCTCTTCTAGTTAATGTCTCAACCAGAAGAAACATTGTGTACACACATCCCATAAATGTTTTTGTTTGACCTGATGCTGTTTCTTTGGTTGTCATTCACTCACTTCTCTTCTCTTCTCTCTTCCACATTCTCTCTCTTTTCCATCTTTCATGGTGAAAAAATGGAGCATGAAAGAGGAAAACTTTTCCTTTTGTTTCTCCCATGATTTTCCATTCCTCATAAACCCTCCTTTTAATTATGGTGTCCTGGTTGTGCTCTTAGAGGCTGGGCTCAAACACTTGTACCCAGCTTTTGCCTCTGAAATTGCTGGTACCTCAGGCTACCTTACCTGCCATTTCTGATTTGGAAGATCTGAATTCTCTTCTACCTTGTTCCTCCTGATCCTGCATGAAAATTCTCTTTGACGATTTGTTGAGTTTATAACAAATTTTGATGTCCCTTTTGACATCAGTTGTAGTTTACTTCTGAGGGAGAAAATCAACTTTGTAGGTTACAGCATCATATAAACATTTTTATTTAGTCTGATTTCGTTCCTTTGTTGTCATTCACTCATCATCCATTCACTCATGCTTACTGCAGTACTTGGAATCCAACCTAGGCATCACTTATTCCAGAGAAAGGCTTGCCCACTGAGCTCGGTGCACAGCCCTGGAAGGTGAGCAATTCACAGTATTGAAGACTCCTTTTTCCCCAATACTACTAAGACTAGGAGAGACAGCCTGAGGCACACAGAATTTATTTAGATAACCTCAACAGAAAGTCCAGATTTCCTGTGGTACCTGTGTGTGTTTATTTTCATGTGTAACTCAAAAAATACTCTGACCAGTGACCAGGGTTGCTGAGGCTGGAGGATGGGAGAATGGCACATGGCAAGTGATCCTGGGCAGCCTCATGGGATCCCGTATCATAAAAGCAGGACTCACTGGTGTGGTGGCCCTCAGTAGCCTTGCAAACATGGTGCTGGGAGTGGCATGGAGCATGCCAGCTGCAGCCTGCAGCACACTGCCCACTGTGCCCAGGTAGCTTGGCATGGAACCCACTCTGGGCTTTGTGCATAAATTAACAGAGAAACATGAGTGGACAACAACAGAAAATGGCACTGGAACCTGGAGAGTCAGCAATTCACAGGAAACTCTGGGAGATGTTGTTTACTGTAGTCTGCCTGAAATTGGGACAAACTTGAAAAAAACAAGATGAGATGATTGTTTGGAAAGTGTGAAAGCTGCCAGTGAACTCCATTCTATTCCATCAGGAAAAGTACCTGAGATAATGAGGCACTTGAAGAAAATCCAGGGATCGTGACAAACTATGAAATGAAGATGGTTGGCTGAGGAAGACGACACTGAGTAAATCTTCAGGACTAGATGAATTAATGAGTAAAGAAGCATTTGAGAAATACATGAAATCTACTGGGGAGTGAAGACGGCACTGTAGTACACTCAGGTGGTAGAGCTTCAGCACCTTCGTCTTAAGCTACTGGGGCAGAGAAGACATAGAGAGAAATGACCCAACACTGCTACTGGAGGAAGATACTCCTTAACTTCCCAACAATTGCAGATAAATACATGCATTATTTTTATAATTTCTTTTGATTTTTAGAGTAAGTTTTTGGTTCTGCTATTCAGAATTCATGAAATTATCTGTGGTTAAAACTACCTTCAAAAATTATGTAATTCAAGGATAATACTGATAAAAGCCTTATATACTATTGTAACTTGATTACAACCACCCCTGGTTTGGGGTCAATACACTGGATGAATTTCTCACTGCAAAAAACTAGGAGTGGAGGAAAGTGTCAGGCAGTGTTAGAAGAACAATACTGTCTTAATTGTATAATATACTGTATTTTCTGGTGTTATTTTTATATACTGAACCAACAGCTTTGCAGCAAAATAAGAAACAGAGTATTCAACTTAAAAAAAAAAGAGCAAAGATGGTCTGGGACTATGGGGTAGCAAACTCCTGGTTTCCATCCTCATATCTGAAAAAAAAATTTTTTTTGCTCCATACTTCTCTTTTCTACTGTCTTTCCTTATTTATCAATCTTGTGATGCCTTTCTTAAAGAGAAAAACTTGACTTTTCCTCCTCTTTCTTCCATAACTTTCAATTCCTCTCAGTCCTTTTTCTCCAGTGTCCCAACTGTGTTCCCTGAGGATGGACCAGAACACCTCCACTCAGGTCAAACTCCAGCCTAGGTTTCTGGAATCATGGGTACCACAGGCTGCCACACATACCTGTTTCTGATTTGGAAGGTTTAATTAACTTCTAAGTTGTTCCTCCTGATCCCATAAGAACTTTCTAGTCAAAGATTTGACTGTCCTCTTTAACACATTTTGATGTTTCTTTTGACACCAACCATAGAAAACATCTCAGCTAGAAAATGATTTTTTGTGTTACTAGCATCCCATACATGTGTTTGTTCTGACTGATTTTGTTTCTTTGGTTGCCATTTACCCCTTCATTCATTCACTTACTTATTGCACGGTCCTGGGAATCCAACCTCAAGCATCACACACTCCAGGGAAAATCTCTAGCACTGAGCTCCACCCCAGCCCTGGGAAGTGAGCAGTTCAAGGTACAGAAGGCTTTGTGTCCCCAACAACTCTAACTCCAGGCAATATATCCTGAGGCACACAGAACTCATTTTTCTTCCTTAAACAGGAATCACAGATTTCTTTGATATCCATGTTCATTTTTTAAGAAACTTCTCAGTGACTAGGGTGGCTGAAATGGGAGAATATCCTGGGCAAACTCTGGAGACCCTGTCTCAAAATGAGACATTAAAGAGACAGGGGCTACATGTAGTGGGCACCTGGGTTCACTCCTTAGCTTCATAGACAATAAATTACTTGTGCTTTCTTTCTCTCCCTCTACCACTCTCTTTTATTTTCCTGTTTAATACTGCCTTTATTCCAGGAAGAAAGGAAATGACTTTTTGTTCTCTGTCCATGATTTTCTGTTCCTCTTCTCATGTTCTTCCTTTTCAACTGGATGATCATAGCCTATACTCCTGCACTCACATAACCCCTAGCCTCAGTCCCTGGAAAAGTTGGTGCACAGACTGAGATTGCTGATACCACAGACTACCAGACAGACATTTCTTCTGGCACCAACTGTAGTTAAATTCTCCACTAGCAATAAATTTATAGGTTACTCTCATCCCATAAATGTTTTTTTGACCTTATATTGTTTTCTGATTGTTGTTCATTCATTCACTAATTATACTGCAGTCTTGAGAATCCATTCCCAGGTATCACCCATCCCAGGGAATGGCTCTGCCACTGATCTCCATCCTCAGCCATTGGAGTTTTGCACTTCAAGGTAGAGAAGACTCCATGTTCCCCAAAAATTTAAAGCTTCCAGGGCAAAAAGCAGCAGGAGAGACCCTCACATTTTCCTTCATGATTTCTTTCATAACTTTCCATTCTTCTCAGTTTTTGCTTTTCTCCTCAGACTTCTGACTTTGATCCTCTGGGCTAGTCTTCCACATCTGCATGCATGCGCTCCCCCAGTTCAACCTTCTGGAATTGCTGATACCACAAGCTCCTACACATGCCTGATTCTGATTATGCATAGATTATCTTCTAATTTTTGCTTTGGTTTTTTTTTGGGGGGGTGCTGGAGATCGAACCCAGGGCCTTACGCTTACAAGACAAGCACTCTACCGACTGAGCTATCTACCCAGCCCCTGATTTTTTTTGATACCAACTACAGGTAATCTCTCTGCTAGAAAAAAAATATTGCAGGCTACAAGCATCCCATAAATATTTTTGTTTTGCCATTTTGTTTGTTTGTTTTTTTTTTTTTTGGCTTCCATTCATTCACTCATTTATATTGCACCCTGGGAACTGAACCCCAGTCATGACACATTCGTGCTCTACCCAGAACCCTCTTAAAGTTCCTGAGAAATCAGCACTTCAAGGTACACAGTGCTCAGTGTTTCCCTACAGAGATAAGCTGATGTTAGACAGCCAGAGGCATGCGAATTTGTTTATTTCACTTAAAGATGAAACCCAGATTTCTTTGATACCCACGTTAGTATTTAAAGAAATGTCTCAGTGCCTAGGGAAGCTGAGGTTGGAGAATATGGAGATAGCATGTTCAAAGTGATCCTGGGCAGCCATGCAGAACATGTGATGAGTTGACATATTCGACTCCATAGAAATGTTATAAGCCAGGATATATGGACAATGACTAAACAAACTCCATTTTACCCTGAGACTCCATGTTATGTAGGAAATTCTTCTCCCATGGTAAAGTCCCACCTCTGTACCCATCAACAGTTACTTAGTATGACTTGTTTGGCAATACAAAATGATGAAATGGCAATTCTTGTATTATGAAAAATTGTTCTCTTTTTGATTTCTGTTTCCTAAACAATGTACCATGTTAATGGTGATGTCAACAGTTATTGTTTAGATGTTAGTAACCATTCTTTAGTTTGTACCTAAGTAAGGTCATCTTGACCACTTCTCCCTCTGCTAATGATTTCAGATCCCATGATGTTAGTTTGTAATTTTGAATCATAGCAACAGACACTTATGATTGATGTACTGATTTATGGTATAAAAACTCCTGCAACACTATGGTCAGAGCTGTACTCCCAATAGCCGTTTTTGAGGCATTGTGTGAGACAGCCAGCCAGCTTAATAAAGACTCTCAAATTTGGACTTCTCAGTGGTGATTGGTCTGTTCTTAAGTTGCTCCCCATAACACCATCTCAAAATAAAACCCAAAAGAGACAGGAGCTGTGAAGTATCATGCATCTATATTCAACATCGGATATAAAAAAAATCATTTCCTTGTCCTTTTTCTTATTTCTCTCTTTTGGGCTGCTTTTATTTTCTGGAGAAACTCAACTTTTCTTCTCTGTTTCCTCTATAAATTTCCATTCTTCTCCTCCTGGTCCTGACTTTGTTCACTCAGGGGTAACTGGTATGCGTATATTTGTGTGAACCCACAGCCTCTCCATCTGGGATCACTATAATACAGGCGACCACAACTATTCATTCTTACTTTTGAAAAGACAGATTTATCTTAAAATAATCATTTATCATAAAATAATCATTTTATTCCCAACATGCACAGAATTTATTTTCAAAGATTTAACTTGTGTCCACTTGAGCACCTTACGATATTTCTTCTAACATAAAAACGTTAAAATCCAAATTAGAAAAAAACTTCAGATGTTACTAGTATCCCATAAACCTTTTTTTTTTGCATGATTTTATTTTTTGGCTTCCATTCATTCACTTGCATAGTTATATTACATTTCCTAGAATTGTGTCCCAGGCAACACACATGCCAGTAAGGTTCTAACACTGAGCTCCATTTCCAGTGCTGGAGGTAAGCCAAGGAAAGACAGAGTGAGGCACACAGAACTTATATTGCTTGAAGAGGGAGTCCAGATTCCTTTGCTACCCACATGTAATTTAAAATAAACTCTGCTCAGTGACAGGGACGTTAAGGATGGAGAATGGGAGCATGCTATGTGCATTGTGATTTTTGGCAAACATGTGAATATTCCATGAAAATATTCCAGGAAGAAAGGCAACATAAAAAGAGAAGCTCTACCCTTCCTTCTCCATTTCTTCCATGAATTTTTAATCCATTGTTTCTTTTTATCCATGGGGTCCCTGTCGTGTCCCCGAAGGTGGTCTCTTTTTTTTTTTTTTTTTTTTTTTTGCGGTGCTGGGGATCGAACCCAGGGCTTTGTGTTTGCAAGGCAAGCACTCTACCAACTGAGCTATCTTCCCAGCCCCAAAGGTGGTCTCTTAAACATACATGCAGGAGGTCCTCAGCCAAAGCTTCTGCAACCACTGAAACAACATGCTATTATATAATTTAATTTCTACTTGTGGAAGTTATAATTTGTTTTTTGTTTGACCACACATGATATTTCCTTTGAAAATTTGATTTCTGTAATCTTAACCTCCATTTGATATTTATTCTGACACCAACCATTATTAGACACTTTACTGTAAAAATTTCTATAGATTAATAGCATCTCAAATCAACTAGTGGTTTCTTCCTTCTCCCATCCAATTACATTATTTCTCTATCCTGATGCCTTTCTTCAAGCAATAAAAATCAAACTTTAACTCTTAACACTAGCTCTAAACCTCTAAACCCTTACTTAACACTAACCGTAACCATATTGCTAATCCTAACCCCAAAGCCTACCATTAGCCCTAATCCTCTAACTCTAACCCTAACCTCTAAACTTAACCCTAAACCATAAATCTAACCCTCATAATAAACCTTGAACCATTTCCCTAAACCAGCCCCAACCCTTTCCCCAACTACAACCCCTAACCCAACCCTAACCCCAATCTTAATACAAACTCTAACTCCTAACACTACCTACCTGAAGATGGTGGCAGCTCCCACTTGAACTTGATGGAAGAAGCAAGTTCCTAGGTGGCTTACAACTTCTGTCCAACATTGACACAAATGAGACTTTCCATGACCCCCTTCTCTGGGTCATTTGCTGAAGTGGCTCACAGCAGCCAGAACACTAGTTAATACTGACAATTCACCATAAAGCATATCTTTCAAACGTACCCTAAATAATACACTAGAGCAGGCATATGACCATGCACACAGGGAAAGGTAAAACAGATGGCTAACAGGATATTACATTAGAGTCTTTGCAGACATGCAAGTTAAAACTACAGTGGTAAAGGGCATGGAGCTTTTATGCCCTCCCCAGGTAGCATCCTCCAAGCACGTTCAGCAACAGAGGGTCCTTAAACTGTCCTTTTCTTTTTATTGATGCTTCATTAAGTAGCCATGATTCATTAAGTCATTGATCACTTGTTACCAGCTGAGCCTTCAGCCCCTCCCCAAATTTGTGGGAAGGCTCAAGTTCCCACTCTCTAATGATGTTTTTTTTTTTTCCCACTGAACCCAGTCCTTCCGGGTTGCTCAGTAGCACTAGACCATCAATTGCCTTACTGGCATTAGACAGACACATTGCTTCACAGAGTCAGTCAAGGATGTGGAGTTAAGTGACAGAAAACTGAGGCACAGACAAAATATGTATTTCTTATTATGGCACAAGAGGCCACAAAGTGGAAGAATCCAATTTTCAAATTGACAAAGAACTTGAATACACATTTTACCACCAAATGTGAAAAGATGATTAACAGGATATTATATTAGTGTCTTTATAGACAAGCAAGTTAAAACTACAGTGAAATTTTCTTACTCCTACTAAAAAAGCCATACTCAAAATAATTAAAAATAATGAGTTTTGGTAAGGATGAAGAGAAATCAGCACCCTTTTATATACCTGTAACAATACATAGTGTGCAGCTTGTATGTGGAATAGTTGGTAATCTCTTCAAAAAGTTAAAAATAAAATTATCATACTACTCAACTCCATTCCTATGTATTTATCTGCCCCCCCAAAAAAAACTGGAAGGAGATTTTTAAAAAAAATGTGTATGTATACCCTTTTCATCTGCTGAAGTCATGAAAATTAGGGACAGGCTCAGAAAGAGTTTTAGGAAAAGAATCTCAAATCTGAGTTAAAAAGGAGTTTTTCTCCCAATTGGGGCAGGTAGTGAAAGTGAGAATTGATTACCACTGACAAGCTTGCTGATGTCCTGATTTTCAGGTTATGTGGTGGTTACCTGGGAGCGTCCCTGCATTGAGCAAAATACACTGCCATGTTTCATATGGAGATGCAAATCTGTCATAGCATTGACCACAGGGAAATGTGAGTGAAAGGATGCAGAAAACTTTGCACCACCACCGCAGGGATCCTGTAAGTTTAGCACTATCAGGAAGTCGACTGCTTTTTAAAAACATTCATGTCAACACCATGCCAGAAAAACAGACATCAGACTTCATTAGGAAGACTGACCATCATAAATCCAGCTCAGCCAAATCTCAGAAATACTACCATGAGAAAATCTTCACTGGAAGCCACCGTGTGTGTGTGTGAGTGTGTGTGTTGGCACGTGTGTGTTACATTAGTATTAGAGGTTAAATTTTGGATATTATATTAGCATAAGGAGGCCACTGAATGATTATTATAGTGATATAAAACCGATGTGTTCATATTAGATTAGTATTAAAGACCCACAGTCTGGATAGCAGTAAGGGGCATGGTAAATAAATAAATTACTATTAGAGGCCATCCATGTATACTGTAAGCACACTTTGGGAAACAATGTGAATATAACATTAGTATTAAAGAGCACAATGTGTATATTATATTAATATAAATGACAAAAGATTATGAATGACTATAATCCCAGCAACTCTTGAGGCTGAGGCAGGAGGATGGCAGGTTCAAGGTCAGCCTCAGCAACTAAGTGAGGACATAAGCAACTGTCCCAAAATAAAAAATAAAAAGGACTGGGATACAACTCGGTGGTTAAGCACCCCTGGGTTCAATCCCTGGTACAAAAACAAAATGGCAAAAAATCAACTATTATGTTAGGGTTAGATGCCTCTGTGAGGACATTATATGCACCATAAGTGGTACAGGACTCAATGAGGATATTATCTGCATCGCAGGCCACTGTGAGGATATTATATCTGTCAGAAGTCTCAGTTTGGATATTATATTAGTGGTAGAGTCCTGGATAAAATATTTGTGTTATCTCAGTAATAAAATTATATATGTTAGAGATTTCAGTGAGGATATTATATGTTTTAGAGGCTTTAGTGTGAATGTTGTATGTGTCAAATCCCTGACTGGGAATATTATCTGAGTATCTGAAGCTGCAGTGAGGATATTATATTAGTCAGAGGCATTAGTGAGGTTACTATTACATGAATATCAGAGGTCTCACTTAAGGATATTGAAGTCATAAAGACAGGCAGTTAGGATAGATAGGTGATTGGGTTGAATCAAGGAAATGGAGGTCTGTTTGGATCCAGGAAGTTGGAGACCAATGGAAGAGTAGAATGTCAACAACTCCAGAGCTCTTTGATCACCAAGATTACCTGCCTATACTACCCCTCCAAACAGACTGCAGACCAGAAATTGCTGATTAATGCAATTAATGGGCTGCTACCTGCCTGGATCACCCCATTTGACCCTTCCCCCTGCCCATCTGCTTCTCATCTTTTGGCCATCCAACCAGCATCTCCTGGGCCTAGTCACATAGGCAGGAAGGGGACAGATAAGGGGAGAGTGAGCTGGAGAACAAAGGAAACTTTAGTCTAAAAAATATGCAGGTTGCTCTCACTTCTTGGAATACCAGAATACCAACTATGGCCCCCTTCTCCTCCTGGGAGAAGTCTGAGTTACTACCTTTAAATAAAACCTGCTTTATCTACTTGCCTGGGCATACTTCTCTAAGTAGAAGTATGAGGAAGCAGAATTTGTCCCTAATAACCAGCGGTATCACATTTGGAGGTACCATTGAGATCTACACCAAGGTAAGCTACTCTCCACACACCCCACCTCTGTATGAGGTGCATCTTTCTGTCTCTTTCTCTCTGGAGGACAAAAATAGGAACCTGTTGGCTATTTAAATGCAGTTAGTGCAGGCTCCATTCTCACACGGGTGAGAGGTTTTCCAGTCCAGGCAGGTCCCAATCACCTGCTCTATGCAGACCAGGCATGTTGGACTCTATCAAAGCCATTTCGTACTTTTCTGTCCAGGCCCGGAGAGCAATTGGCAGTAGAACACAGTATCCCAAGTCTGGATCTACCTCAGATGCATGGAGGCAGATGAAGGCTTAGAAAAACTGCAGGGTTCTCAGGCCCAGGCTACTCTCAGGTGGGCCTGAAATGTTCCTCCTCTGGACCCCCCTCCTGACTGCCCTAAGAGGTAACTAGGACGATCAGTCAGCAAATGGCACCGAGGGAAAACCCCAATTACATTTGCCTTCATATGGGCCAAGCAACACTCCCCCACATCCATTCCCTCCTGGATGTTCCCCTTCCCTCACAGGTCAGATTGTGGAATTAAGAGAAAGACATGAGATAATAAGAAAGAAAATGCCTGGGTTACCTTTGCATAGTGATCCTTCACTAGTCTACTTAAAAATTTCCTGTGCTTAACTGTGCTCACTGTGTTCTCTCCCTAAGTTGCAATAGAAAGGCATTTAAAATCAACCCCTCCTGTGAGTCCCTTGGAGAACAAGGTATTATATGCCTAACAACCAGTAGATATTCCCTCACCCTCTGGGGATTCCTTTAGTATACAGGAAAATAGGCAAGAAGATGCGCAATTTTTCTTCTGTCATTTTTCCTCATGATCAGTTTACAATGGCAGGAAGGCAGGCAGCAATGCCCTTACGTCTGAATCCTCCAAGGGTCTCTAGCACAGGGCAGACTGGGACCCCACTGAGTTGTGATGGGATGGGATGATGTTTTCTTATGCATTCCTGATAGTCCCCAAATGCCCTATTCCTTTATTGGGAAGGGACTTACTTTCAAAACTTCAGGCTTCCATTACAATGAATTTGGCACCCCTAGGACCAAATTTCCCTCTGTTAGAATGTGACATAAACCCTGAAGTATGGACCACTGAAAGCAAAATTGGACAGACAAAAAGTGTAGTCCCAATTAAAATAGTCTTAAAAGATTCCTGTGTCTTTCTACATCAGAGACAATATCCCTACACCCAGACGCAAAAAAGGGGATTATTAAAGATCATTCAAAACCTCAAAAGACAGAAACTTTTAAATACCCTGCAATAGCCCATGTAATACACCCATTTTAGGAGTTCAAAAGTCTAATGGGGAATGGTGCCTAGTCCAGGACCTCAGAATAACGAAGCAGTCATTCCCCTCCACCTGTAATCCATATAATCTGTTTCCTGAGATTCCAGCAGCTGCTTTTGGTTTACTGTGTTATATTTAAAAGATGCCTTTAAGACACTAAAAGGTGCCTTACTCCAAGTCCCTGTCCTCAGTTTACCTACTGAAGAAAAATCTAACTTGTTTGTCACTGAGAGAGGAGGAATGACCCTAGGAGTGGTCACACAAAAGAATGAACCTGCTCAAAAGCCAGTAGTTGACCAGTAAGGACCTTGACATGGTGTCTCAGGGATGGCCCCACTGTTTATGAGTTGCAGCAGTAGCCCTACTAGTCCCTGAGGCAATCAAAATCACCCAGGGAAGAGACTTCATTGCCTACACCTACATGATCGCTCAGGGATTTGAAATACAAAAGGAGGATTATGGCTCTCAGATATTAATCTTCTAAAATACCAGACTTCACTTGTAGAAGGACCCATAACTCAGATAAGGACTTGCTGTAATTTAAAACCAGCCACTTTCCTCCCAGAAACATTAGAGGGAAATCCTGAAAATGACTTCCAACAGGCCCTATGAATTACTCAGCCTGAGAAGACCTTCAAAGACTTACCTTGTGTAATCCAGACCTCACCATTTTCACAGATGGAATAAGAGAATGCAAAACTGGATATGCTGTTGTAACTACATGATACCTTAGAGACACAGTTTTGCCTCCAGGCACAGGTGCACAGCTTGCAGAATTGATAGCCCTAACAAGATCACTTGAGCAAGGGAAACAACAGAGTTAGTATTTATGCTGACTCTAAATATGCCTAATCTTGCATGTACATGAAGCAATTTGGAAAGAGACAAACAACTGGAGGAATATCTATAAAAAACTATGAACAGATCTTAAAACTGTTAGAAGCTGTTCATTTACCCAAAGAGATAGCAGTAATCCACTGGCCAGGACATCCAAAAGGAGTAGATGAAATAGCAGAAGGCAATAGATGAGCAGATCAACAAGCCAAAGCAGTTGATAAGGGGACTTTACAACCAATGACAACCTTAGCCCCTCTAATATGGATAGGACCTCCCCCAGAGATAAGACCTTAATACATCCAAGAGGAAATACACCAGGCCTTATCTGAAAGAGGTATTTTGTTACCTTCTGGGTGGATTCAGATGGAAAATAACAAACTTTACTTACTTGCTAATTCCCAATGGAAGATTTTACACATCCTACATCAATCTTTCCACCTGGGAAAAGAAAATACTCTCAAAGTAACTTGAGAGATATTTGAAGGAAAAAATGTTTCAAAGACCATCCAACAAATACTCAAAGCTGTGAGGCATGCCAGAGAAGAAAACCACTTAACTCTGTCAAAAAGCCCCCAGGATTACAAAGGATAGGGCAATTACCCGGGGAAGACTGGCAACATGATTTTACTCACATGCCTAAGAGCAATGAGTTCCAATGTTTATTGTTTATGGTGGATATTTTTACTGAATGGACTGAGACCTGTCCCTCCTGAACTGAATAGGCAGGATAAGTAGTCAAAGCCCTATTACAGGAAATAATTTCTTAATATCGGTTGCCCTACAGCCTCTAAAGTGACAATAGAGCAGATTTGAAGGCAATTGTCACTCAAGGAATATTCAAAGCCCTAGGCATAAAGTACCATCTCCATTGTGCATGGAGACCCCAATCCTCAGGAAGGGTAGAAAAGACTAATAACATCTTAAAGAGGCATCTAAGAAAATTCACTGAAGGAATTCACTACCCATGGCCTAATATGCTTTCCCTGGCCCTACTCAGATTCAGTAACACCCCAAAACATTAGGGCTCAGCCCATTTGAGCTCTTATATGGGAGATCATTTCTAAGGATTGATATCCTTAAAGATCTGAAAACTGCAGATCTAATGATTCATGTCACAAAGTTGGACAAGTTTCAAACTGAAATCTGTAAATATCCCATATCTGAGTCAATCACTTCTCCAACCTCTGTATGAGCCTGGAGATCTAGTTATGATTAAGACCATACCTTCAAATTCTCCAAATTTAGACCCTATTTGAAAGTATATTTTCCTGTAATCTTATCTACCCCCTCTGCAGTAAAAGTGCTGGAACAGGAGGACTAGATCCACCACTCTTGGGTTAAAACCTGCCATACTGAGTTGACTCCCAAAGAAACTTTTTCTTCCCAAGAAACTGAGTAATGATACTCCTGCACTCCAATAGAGGACCTGAAATATCTCTTCTACAGAGATGATGGTAATATGTAAACTTTTCTTCCTCTCTTTCTTCATTATTGTAGACCGATCTACTGAAACTAACTCTTTTCTAGATTGGGCCCAACAGTATGCCTCTAAGTTACAAAAAGTTAATTGCTGGATATGTGAACTATTACCCATTTCCAGCACCTCTGGACTGCCTTGGTGAGTATTCTCTTTACAGGGAAATGACTGGATAAATTTACAGTCCTTAATGTTAGAACAAAAGGAAGAAGAACCCTCTTTACAAACTGCTACTCATGCCAATGTTACATTATGGCCTATAAATGGAACTCTATCACAACTAGAACATGCAAAGATTTTCACTTAAACGCAGACCAACCTTCAGACTTCTACCACTGCTAAGTCACATATAGGCCCATCTACTTCCCACTCTCCATCATCACCACCAACATGTCATAGGTATAAGGATGGTTATTATCAAATGTGGGACAGATATTTATGGCTTACATCCACCATTGGGCATCTAAACCAAAAAGCCCAATCTGTTGAGAACAACATAAACATACATATGACAAATGGCCTAATGCTACTCAAGAATTAGAATGTACCCCAAAGCTATACCAACAAATTGTGATTTTACAAGCCAGTGATTGGTTTGGAACTAATTGGTTCTCTAGACCTGAAATTAGCTGGTCAGCACCCAATAGGATTCTATGGATATATGGAATTAACTTATGGCCCTGGCTTCCCTTAGGTTGGATAGGACGATGTACGATTTGGTACACCTGGATGCAAGGGAGATGGGCCCCAAGTATAGATCAGCCAGCGAATCTCCCCAGTCTCAAATATAGATGGAAATAATGTGTTTTTTTGTTGGTGTGGTCATCTAGCTTCACTGTTTTTTTATTCCACAAATTGGCTTAGAAATTGTAATGTGGTACATGGAAACCCTAAATAATTATACTCAAACGGCCCACCATGACACTGAGGAAAGTATTTCTCTCCTTAACACAGAAGTAACACTCATGAGGAAAACTGTCTTACAAAACGGGATGACTTCAGATGTTCTCACTGCAGCCCAAGATGGTACTTGTGCCATTATTAGAACTGAATACAGTGTTTACATCCCTGACAACTCTGGCAATGTGACTGACATCCTTAAAGATTTACACTCTCAGACAGAGGCCATGTCCTCGCTAGCCTTATCATGGGGACATTGTTAGTCTCTGACATTATCATCATATTCACTGGCATGTTCCTATGCTGCAGCATTTACTGTTGCATTAATCTTATTTCAGTACTCATAATTTATTGTTTCTCTTATAGACTGTCCATCTCCCAAATAACCCACTAACCTATTGCTTCTCAACCAGACTTTTACTGTGGACCCTTTGACTGACCCGATTTCTAAAACGGAACTCTAAACTGTTTGCCCCATGCTGCCCACTTCCAGCTTGAAGCAGCCAGAGCGGTCATTGTTCCATTTCCTTACAGCAGTAAGGAGTCCCTAAAATTAGCAGGGGGAATGAAGTCAGAATTGAGAACAAGCAGTTAGTGTAGAATAGGGAATCAGATCAAGAAAATGGAGGCTGATCTGAGTCTGGGAGGTTGGAGACTGCTCCTGGGAGAATGGAATGTCAATGTCTCCAGAGACCTTTGATCACCAAGTTTACCTACCTATACTACCCCTTCCAAAAGGCTGCAGGCAGGGAATTGCTAATTAATGCCCCCTGGGTGGCTACCTGCCTGGATCACTCCATTTGGTCCTTCCCCTTGCCCATCTGCTTCTCACCTTTTAGCTATCCCACCAGCATCTCCTGGGTCTAGTCACACAGGCAGAAAGGAGAGAGATAAAGGGGGAGAAAGCAGGAGAACAAGGGAAACTCTAAATCTATAAAAGGGACAGGACTTCCTCATCCCATGGATTCCTCCTTTGAGTCCCCTTCTTCCACCTGTGGGGAGTCTGTTTTTTTTTTTTTTTTTTTTTTTTTTTCACTCAAATAAATTTTATTTTTACAAAGCAACATAAAAATTTCAGGGCTGGGGAGATAGCTCAGTTAGTAGAGTACTTGCCTTGTAAGCACAAGGCCCTGGGTTTGATCCCCAGCACCACAAAAAAAAAAAAAAAAAAATTCAAATAACTCATTTTTTTTTTTATTATAAAATTGTATACAAATGGGATACATGTTGTTTCTCTGTCTGTACATGGCGTAAAGGCATACCATTTGTGTAATCATAAATCTACATAGAGTAATGTTGTTTGATTCATTCTGCCATTTTTTCCCCTTCCCCCCTTCCCCTCCCACCCTTCCCCTCCATCTATACAGTCCTTCCTTCCTCCATTCCTGCCCCCCTCCCTAAACCCAACTCCAACCCCAACACTAACCCTTCCCACCCCCCATTATGTGTCATCATCCACTTATTAGCGATATCATTCTTCCTTTGGTTTTTTGAGATTGGCTTATCTCACTTAGCATGATATTCTCCAGTTTCATCCATTTGCCTGCAAATGCCATAATTTTATCGTTCTTCATGGCTGAGTAATATTCCATTGTATATATACCACATTTTCTTTATCCATTCATCAATTGAAGGACATCTAGGTTGGTTCCACAATCTGGCTATTGTGAACTGAGCAGCTATGAACATTGATGTGGCTGTATCTCTGTAATATGCTGATTTTAAGTCCTTTGGGTATAGGCCAAGGAGTGGGATAGCTGGGTCAAATGGTGTTTCCATTCCAAGTTTTCTAAGGAATCTCCACACTGCTTTCCAGAGTGGCTGCACTAATTTGCAGCCCCACCAGCAATGTAAGAGTGTTTTATTATCCTTTAGTAAAGCTTCTAAGTTTCTACTCTATTCTTGCCTTCGTGTGCTTCTCTGGTGTTATACTTCAACATCTGATGAAACAGGACTTGTCAAAGTAACTGGTGGTATCACTGTCACTCTTCTTCATATATTAAATGTGTTCATATATTCCAGGTATACAAGTCTTTAAAGTAGAAGGCTTAAAAGAATATTTTTATCACGCTGCTGTTCTCTAAAGTAAACTTGCCTATAATGGTAATTTTAAATTTATAAAAATGGTAAATTTTATTGGGAATTTATTTATATAATTTAATGGTACGTAACTGAACCTGAACCTTACCTTCTGAACCTGTTACCTTCTACACTTGGATAAAATTGTAAATATATTTTTAAAAGATAATGACAGACTGATCTATTTAAAGGTCAATATTGTGAAACATGAAAGCACTTTGCCACTTTGCCACACAAAAGGAAATTTACATCTCAACCTTTCTTTAATTCAAGTTTTAGATGTAAAGTCAAATTCTGTTAACTAACTTTCATATAGACTCAGGAAAAAATATATGCAAACTTTGTAAAATGACATTTAAAAAATACAAAGATCAACTTGATGATATTACATGAGTATCAGAGACTTCAGTGAGAATATTATGAGTATCAAGAGAACTTAGAATATCTGTCAGAGGCCTAAATGAGGATATTATATGAGTGTTAAAAACTGTTGTGTGGGGGCTGGGGAGATAGCTCAGTTGGCAGAGTGCTTGCCTTGTAAGCACTAAGGCCCTGGGTTCGATCCCCAGCACCAAAAAAAAAAAAAAAAAATTATAGCTTAACTATGTTTTTTTTTGGGACATCTATGACATTAAGAGTTAAATGTTGTGTTTACATTCCTGATAACCTGGACAATGTTAAAGTTCCCAAATAAAGGCCTTGTCCTCTCCAGCCTTTGCTAGGCCTAGTTATGGGAACAATTTCTCAATTCTTCCACCTCCTGGTGAAAGATTGACTTCTGTCATTTTCATGATACTCAGTGGCATGTTCCAGATGCTGCAACATTTACTTTGTACTAATCTCATTTCAGTACTCATGTCTTTTTGTTCTTCTATCATAGAAGCACCCACCCCCAGATGACTTTACAACCTGCTCTTCCCCAACCAGACTTCTACCTTGGACCCCTCGATTGACCCGATTTTTAAAAAGGAACTCCAAACTGCTTTACCCCTCGCTGCCCCCTTTCAGCTTCGAAGCAGCCAGAACGACCGACGCCCCCTTTTCCTTAAAGCAGTTAGGAGTTCCTATAGCTAAAGGGGGGAATGAAGCCAGAATTAAGGACAGGTAGTTAGTGTAGAAATAGAAAATCGGGTCAATTCAAGGAAATGAAGCCATGAAGCCATCTGCCTTTGGAAGTTGGAGACTGCCCCCGGAAGAATGGAATATCAAAGATCTCCGGAGCCCATTGATTACCAAATTTACCTGCCTTTATCAAGGACTCCTTTAACAAGGAGCTGCTAATTAATGCCCCCTGGCCCTTACCCGCCTGAATCACCTTGGCCCTCCCCCTGCCCTTGGCTTCTCACTTATGCAAAACCGGGCCTAGTCACGAAGGCAGGAAGGAGAGATAAGGGGGGAAAGAACTGGAGAACAAAAGAGACTTTAACCTATAAAAGATGCAGGGTGTGCTCACTTCTTGGGACTTTAGAACATCAGCCATGGCCCCCTTCTCCCTGCCGGGAGAAGTCTGTATTATTCCCTTTAAATAAACCTGCTTAATATGCTTAAAAAAAAAAAAAAAAAAAAAAAAAAAAAAAAAACCAACTGTTGTGTGGATATACATGTCTCATACACCCCATTAAGGACATTATATTAGTATCAGATAACTCAGTGAGAATATTATATGTATTAGATTCATCGTTGAGCATACTATACTTGTCAGAGTCCCAGAGTCCCAGATATTACATGAGTGTCGGAGGCCTCAGTGAGGTCATTATATATTTTAGTCAGTTTAGTGGGTGTATTATGTCTGTAAGGAGACTCACTGAGGATGTCATATGTCATGTTATATGTGACAGAGGACTAAGTGATGTTGTTATAGGATTTAAAGACCTCAAGTGGATATCATATGTGTCAGAGAACTCAGTGTGGAAATGACTTTCAGAAGTGTTCCTAAGTGAATATCTTAGGTGTGAAACACTTGGTGAGATACTGTATGACTGTCAGAGACATGAATAAGCGTAGGATGTGAATGTCAAGAAGGAATCATTGTAGATATCCTACCAGGGTCAGACACAGACAGGAGAATTTTATAAAAGCTTCACAGGCACAAGTGAGAATATTACATATGTCAGAGTGTGCCTATGGTAAAAGTAAAAGGCCTCTGTCAGCATATTATATGCCTAAAAGTCCCTATGTGGATATTTAGAGTAGGGTCCAGAGCAAGGCTATTAGCTGAGTGTCAGTGGGATCAGTGAGAACCATACATGAGACCCAGGACTCAGTGAGGATATTCTGTCCAGGTCAGAGGCCTCAGCGAGGATGTGCAATGGGTCAGGGACTTCATTGAGATTACTCTATGATTGCCACAGGACTCAGAACCCTCAATCACAATATTTTATGACTATGGACATCCTCAGTGAGGAATATATCTGACTGCAAGAGGCCTTGTTGAAGGCATTGCATGTGTTTGAGATCTCAGGTTATACAATCCAG
The DNA here is from genome assembly GCF_902686445.1 of Sciurus carolinensis. Classification (NCBI taxonomy): domain Eukaryota; kingdom Metazoa; phylum Chordata; class Mammalia; order Rodentia; family Sciuridae; genus Sciurus; species Sciurus carolinensis. Next base: position 43,594 of record NW_025920457.1, read on the forward strand.
GGCTCAAAGGTCCCAGGGAAATCCTATGTGTCAGAGACCTCAGAGAGGATATAATGGGAGTTCCAGGGTGCTCAATGAGAACACTATGTGTGTTAGAGTCCCCAGGGAAGAGAGTGTGTCAGTGTCGCATCCCTCACTGAAGATATTACTGTGGTAAAGTCCTTGACATTTGAACCACTTGGGTGAGAGTCCCATGTGGAGCTACTGTCTGCATCAAAAACCTGAAGGAGGCACATGAAAGTGTAAGAGAAGTTGGCACTCATAGGAAGGTAGTGTCAGAGCCCTCAGCATTTTGTGATATGACTAGACTATCAGGATCTTCATCAGTGGGGCTATTAGTTGTGCCGGGGTACCCTATGAGATATTCACGGAGGGCCAGAGGCCTGAGGGGAAATATCTTTGAGTACAACAAGCCTCTGTGAATATTTTATGTGAGTGTCAGAGGTGCCAGGGAGAAGAATATGTGCATGCCAGAGCCCTGAGTAAGGATATCATAAATGTGACAGTCATAAGACAGTAAAAATAGGTGTGTTTATGGACTCAGTGAGATGATCAATAAATTTCAAAGGGCTCAGTCAGTGTATGATGTGAGCGTCAGAGAAGGACTCACTGAAGATATTTCATGAGTGTCAGGGACCTCCATGAGAATGCTTCCTTAGGACCACAGGTCTGAGCGAGGACATATATGTGTAATTACAGGAAGAGGCCTCTGTTAGCTTATTATGTGTGACAGTGCTTACTTGTGGATATTTAGTGTCAGAGTTCAGAGCGAGGCTATTACCTGAGTGTCAGAAGCCTCAGCAAGAATGTTTGTCAGAGGTCACACTGAAGATACACTGTCAAGGTCAGAGGACTAGGTGAGGACTTGATATGGGTCAGAGACCTCATTAGGATTATTTTGTTATTACAACCATCCTCACTTAGGTTATTTTCTCTGTTAGAGGCCTCAGAGAGTTGAGTATATGTGTTAGAGGCCTCCGTATGGATAGTATAGGTGTCAGAAGCCTCACTTATTGTATTATATGAATATAAAATACTTAGTGAAAAAAATTTTGACTGAGAGGACATGATGGAAACAGTGTATGCTACAGATGACAGTGAATACATTTTAGGGCTCAGAATTTTTTTTCTTTTTTTTTATTGTATACAAATGGGATGCATGTTGTTTCTCTGTTTGTACATGGCGTAAAGGCATACCATTTGTGTAATCATACATTTACGTAGGGTAATGTTGTTTGATTCATTCTGTTATTTTTTCCCTTCCCCCCACCCCTCCCACCCCTCTTTTCCCTCTATACAGTCCTTCCCTCCTCTATTCTTGCCCCCCTCCCTAACCCTAACTCTAACCCTAACACTAACCCCTCCCACCCCCCATTATGTGTCATCATCCACTTGTTAGCGATATCATTCATCCTTTGGTTTTTTGAGATTGGCTTATCTCACTTAGCATGATATTCTCCAATTTCATCCATTTGCCTGCAAATGCCATAATTTTATCATTCTTTATGGATGAGTAATATTCCATTGTATATATATACCACAGTTTCTTTATCCATTCATCAATTGAAGGACATCTAGGTTGGTTCCATAGTCTGGCTATTGTGAACTGAGCAGCTATAAACATTGATGTGGCTGTATCTCTGTAATATGCTGATTTTAAGTCCTTTGGGTATAGGCCAAGGAGTGGGATAGCTGGGTCAAATGGTGGTTCCATTCCAAGTTTTCTAAGGAGTCTCCACACTGCTTTCCAGAGTGGCTGCACTAATTTGCAGCCCCACCAGCAATGTATGAGTGTACCTTTCTCCCCACATCCTCGCCAACACCTGTTGTTGCTTGTATTCTTGATGATCGCCATTCTAATTGGGGTGAGATGGAATCTTAGGGTGGTTTTGATTTGCATTTCTCTTATTACTAGAGATGTTGAACATTTTTTCCATATGTTTGTTGATTGCTTGTAGATCTTCTTATGTGAAGTGTCTATTCATTTCCTTTAGGGCTCAGAATTTTCAGTGAGGAAATTCTATGTATCAGAGGCCTCACTGAGAGTATTAATGGAAATTCCCAGGTACTCGGTAAGGACATTGTGTGTGATAGAGTCTTAAGGGTAGAGAGAATATCAATGTGAAAAGCCTCAGTGAGGTTATGAAATGAGCACCACAGACCTCAGTAAGGATATGGTAAAAGACCTCACTGGGCATGTAATATGTCTCAGACTTGTCAGTGAGGAAAACGCCATCTCAAAAGACTCAGTCTTTATGCCAAATAGAGGAAAGTTCTCCATGGGGATAGCGTATGAATCGGAGGACACAGTGCACATATTGTTCTACCTTTGGAGGTCTCACTGATTTTTTGGCCAACTATCAGAGGTCTTCCTCAGTGCAAACACAGGGTGCCCAGAGCACTTGGGAGCTATTTCTTGAGTGTGAGAGGCATCAGGGAGAATATTATTTGAGTGTCAGAAGTCTCATGGTGGATTTTGCATTTATTTCAGAGTCCTGAGTGAGGATGATATTCATTTCGGAGTCCTCAATCAGTATATTAAAACCGTGTGTGGACTCAGATATTATGTGAATGTCAGAGCCTCAGGGAGGATTCATATGAGCATCAAAGGAGGACTCACTGAGGATGTGATATGAGCGTCAGAGAGGATTGTTGAAGCTATTAACAAAGAGTATATGGTCTGAGTGAGAATATTTTATGTGTTGGAGGCTTCAGTGAGAACACTGTAATTGATTGAGGCCTCCATTAGCATAACATATATGTCAAAGGCTTCATGTGTATATTAAGTGTGAGCGTCCAGGGCCAGGGTATCACTGCAGTGTCTGAAGCTTCACTGACAGATATAAATGTGGCTGGGGTCACAGTGAGGATATCCTGTAAATGACAGGGGTCTCAGAGGGGATGTGATATGGGTCCAAGTCTTCAGTGACAATAAAATTTTGTTGCCACAGGCCTCATTTTGGATATTACAGTTCATAGAGGTTGCAGTAACCTTACTATACATGTCAGAGGCCTCCATTTTCTTTATGGAAAGAGGCCTCTGGGAGTATATGATGGCAGTGTCTGAGGCCTCAAAAGGACATTCTAAGAGGAAGAGATCTCTGTTAGACAATTATATGTGTCAGATGCCTCTGTCAGTGTACCATGAGTATCAGAGGCCTCCATAGACCTCTTTTAGATGTTGGAGGTCTCAATGTGAATATTCTATGTGTCAAACAACTCAGAGAGTTGAAGGTCTCAGGGAATATTTCTGTCAGAAGACTCAGGAAGACATTACATGCACCAGACACCTCACTGATGCTATTAACTGAGTCAGAGGACTCAGTACAAGTAGAGCCCTCAATGAAGACACTATTAGGGTTAGAGGAATCAGTGAGAATACTAAATGGGTCAGAATCCAAAGTTACATTGGGACTTGTGTCAGAGGCCTTTGGATATTATATGTGTTTGAGTCCTTAGAGAGGATATTATGTGTTTCAGAGGCCTCAGCAAGTATACTCTATGGGCTAGAGCCCTCAGGGTTGATATTCCGTTAGCATCAGAAGCCTGAGGAATGAAATCCAAAAAATGTCAGAGGCCTCTCTGAGGATAGTTTGCTTTTAAGAGGGCTCAGGGAAGATATTACATTTGTCAGAGGCCCTAGTGAGGATAATACAGTTCATAGATGTTCAATCATCTTGATTTTAGAAACCTCAGTGAGATTATCATGTGAGTATCAAGGACTCAGTATCAAGGACTCTGTTAGTGTCAGTGGTCACATGAGGAAATATGTATCAGAATCTATTATGAGTATATTATATGGGTATCAGAGCCCACGGGGAGGCTATCACATTATTCTAAGTGCCACAGGTGAGGATATTTTAGGTTTCAAAGTCCTCAGGAAATTGCTTAAGGATGTCTGTGTACTCAGTGAGGTTGTATATGAATATCAGAGGCCTCAGTGTGTACAGGATGTGAATGTCAAAGGAGGACCCATTGTGGATATCCTACCAGGCAAAGAGACTCCCAGGGGATTCTATATAAGTAGCCAAGGGCAAAATGAGGATATCACATGGGTCAATGTGCCTATGGTAAGAGCAAGAGGCTTCTGTGAGCATATTACGTACTGCAGAGATTACATGTGGATATTTAGTGTCAGAGTCCAGAGTGAGGTTGTTGAGTGTCAGAGACCTCAGAGGGAATCATACAAGTGACCCAAGACACTGAAGGTATTCTGCCCAAGTTAGAGGTCTCAGCAAGGATGTCCAATGTGCCGGAGGCCTCATTGAATTTATGCTATGATTACCACAGGATGCAGTTATGGTATGTTCTCTGTTTGATGTCTCAGTGAATTGATGTGTTTGAGGAGTCAAGTGGATAATGTATGTGTTAGAACCCTCAATCACACTATTATGTGACCATGAACATCCTCAGGGAGGAAAATATCTGAGTGCAAGAGGCCTTGTTGAAGGCATTGCATGCATTTGTGATCTCAGTACGTACAATCCAGGGCTCAAAAGTCTCAGGGTGGAAATCCTATGTGACAGAGGCCTCAGAGAGGATATTATGGGAGTACCAGGGTGCTCAGTGAGAAAATTAAATGTGTTAACTCCTTAGGGAAAAAGGTATACCAGTGTCACGTCCCTTAGTGGAGATATTACTGTATGGAAGGCCTCTGCATTTGTACTGCTGGGGTGAGAGTCCACTGTGGAGATACTGTCTGTGTCAGAGACCTCAAGGAGACCCTTAAAAGTATCAGAGGAATCAGTATTGATAGGAAGGTACTGTCAATGCTCTCAGAGATTTTTTAAGATGACAAGACAAATAAGAGCCTCCTCAGTGAGAATATTAGGTGTGACTGAGTTTTCATTGAGTTATGCACTGATGGACAGAGGCCTCGGGGAGGATGCTTTATGACTACAGCAAGTCACAGTAAATATGTAAGTGGAAGGGGATCAAGGGAGCATTAGAGCTGTGAATGAGGATACTGTACATTTGAGAGTCCTCAGATAGTAGAACAGTAGAGTTTTTAGACTCACGGAGATGATAAGTTAATATCAGAGGCCTCAGTGTGTGTACAATATGTGTGTCAGAAGAGGACACACAGGATACTACATAAGAGTCAGGGACTTCCATTACAATGTTTGATAAGGGCTGTAGACCTGAAGGAGGACATATATATGCAGTAACTGGAAGAGGCCACTGTTCACATGTTATGTACCTCAGAGTCTTCATGTGGATATTTAGTGTCAGAGTGCTGGGGTCCAGCCCTAGCAGGGGTCGTGGTGGTCACAGGTGATGGAGTAGGCATCGACAAGGTGGAGAACAAAGCAACACAAACTCAAGGAATGGATGCTAAGTTCTAAATTTTATTTTTCCCAGTCAGCTTTTTATACATTAAAAGGTTGACAGTTACACATGTTTTTCCAGAACAGAAAAAGATCACAAGGAAAAATAACAAAAATATCTTGTATAATCATTACTAGAACAGGCAATGAAGTGTTCTAATTATTTTTAGTAATTGCTTACTCGTGATAACCTATAACTAAACAATAAGACATATTAATATTGCTTAACTGATGATAAAGGTTAAAGCAAGTTCAGCAGGGTTGAGTAAATGTCAGTTGTGTGGCTACTGCTGTGGTTAATAAGGGCTAGATAGTTTAAGCTAACAGTAATATGACATCATTTCCACTGTGTGAACTTAACATTGAGGAACTTTTTCTCCGGGGGATAGGTGGCCAATAATGTTTACAGCATTTAGTAAATCCTAATCTTTAAGAAATGGAATATCTTGCACTCTTGTATGTATGCTTTCAAACCAGATTATAACGTGTCCTGATTTTACATCTAAATATCCCGTGGGAGATAAAGGAGGGTCTAAATCCAGGGGCTTAAGAGGCATCCCTCTGTAAAGACGTCATGGCTTTCCATTAATTAAATAAGCATTGTCATAAGGTGTTTTAACTGTAGGAACTCTATTTTCTTTATTTCTTCTGTTCCTGTCAATCATTCCTGATGGGGTTGGAGTTATTCACCTACATACTTCAGGTCATCTGAGAGTAGTCAACAGGGAATCAGCAGCTAGAATCTATTTTTGTATTTTCTCATAACATTCTTGGTTACTCAAAGTACAAATGACTAAATCTGAAATCACTGTTCCATTAGAAGTCTGGTTTTTATGTTTTAACCCTGGTTCTGTTAAGACCCCTGTTTTCAGGGAAAACACATAAAATATTAATAGTAAACCTACACCTATTAAGCATTCCCAACACGATGAGACTTTGCAAACAGCTTTATTACTCAGTGGAATCCTTGTCAAGCACTGAGGGGAATTGCAGGTGGCGTCACATCAGAGTCCAGATAGAGGCTATGCCAGAAGCCTCACTGAGAATAACTGTTTGTTAAAGGACATACTGAAGATATTCTGTCCAAGTCCCTGGCCTGTGTGAAGATGTGACATGCATTAGAGTCTTCATTGAGGTAATTTTGTCATTACCACTGGCCTCTATTTTGGCATTTTCTCAGTGAGAGACCTCAGAGAGTTGAGTGTATGAGTCAGATGTCTCAGGGTGGATAGCATAGATGTCAGAAGCCTGCTATGGTTTCTGACTCTAAAAGTCCTTAGTGAAGAACATCTCTGACTGTGAGAGGCCTTGCTGAGCATATTGACTTCAGTGAGTATACTTTTGGGCTCAGAACCATCAGGGAGGGAATTCAATGTGTCCTGAGCCACACTAAGGATAATGAAGGGAGTGCCAGGGTACCCAGTGACAAATTGTATGTGATGGAGTTTTGAGTGTATACAGAACATCAGTGTGAAAAGCCTCAGTGAGATTATAAAATGAGCATCACAGGCCCTAGTAAAGCTACAATATGTGTAAGAGACTGAACTGAGAATAGAATCTCTCTCAGACTTGTCTGTGAAAAAAGTGTGGACTCCAAGACTCAGTCTTTAGGATACATAGGTTAGAGTCCTCAGTGGGGATATTTTATGTGTGAGAGACCTCAATGAGACACGTGATCTTGTCAGAGGGTTCAATTTATATATTAGGTTACCTTCAGAGGCCTTAGGGAAGTACTGGATGACTATCCCAGGACTTAATCTCTGGGAACACCAGGTGCCCTGGAGTACTTGATGAGATATTCCTTGAGTGTCAGAGGCCTCGGAGAAGATATTTTCTGAGTGGCAGAAGCCTGGGCTAGATATTATATTAATTACAGAGTTCTGATTGAGGATGATATTTCAGTCTTCGGTAAGTACAGTAGAAGCATTGATGGACCCTGTAAGATAAGGTGTGATGTCAGAGCTTCAGAAGAGAAACACATTAGTATATGAGGAGGACACACTGAGGGTGTGAGATGAGTGTCAGAGACACCTTGAGACTATTATGAAGTGTCCAGGGCCCGACTGAGAATATGTTGTGTGTCAGAGGCTTCATGTAGATATTAAGAGTCAAAGTCCAGTGCCAGGATATCACCAGAGTGTCTGAGGCCTCAGTGACACTCATAAATGTGACCAAGGTCACAGTGTACATATACTGTTAATGTCAGAGGCCTTGGTGAGGATAGGATACAGGTCTGAGTCTTCAGAGACAATAGAGAGGGTTTGTCACTCAACTCAATTTCAATATTAGAGTTCACAGAGTTTACAGGAAGATTACAACCTGTGTTAGAGCCCTCCCTTTTCTCCCAAGGAAAGAGACCTCCATAACTGTAGGAAGGCAGTGTCAGAGGCCTCAAAAAATATTCTAAGTGGATGAGATCTCTGTCAGTAAATTGTAAGTGTCAGCTATCTCCATCACTATATCATTAGATTTAGAGGTCTCAGTAGGTCTCTTCTAGGTATGGCAGTTCTCCATGTAGGTAATCATGTGTCAAAGACCTTGGGGAGGTGAAGGCCAGAGGAGCATATTATACCTGTCACAGGCTTCAAGAAGATATTACAGGAGAGAATTCCTCAGTGAGGCTATGGACTGAGTCAGAGGCTCAGCACCTGTACTTCATTAGTGTCAGAGGCTTCAGTGAGGATATTTTTAGGGTCTCAGGTCTCAGTAAGAATACCGAATGGGTCAGAGGTCTCAATGACAATGGTGCTTTTGTCTGAAACCTTAGGATATTATATGCATCTGAGTCCTCAGAGGGTGTATATTGTGTGTCAGAGGCCTAAGCAAGTATATTTTATGAGCTACAGGCCTTGGGGTTGATATTCCATTAGCATCAGAAGCCTGAGGAAGAACTTTCCCAAAGTGTCAGAGGCCTCACTGACAATAATTTACTTTTTAGAGGGCTGAGGAAATATAATGTTTTTCAGAGGCCACATTAAGGTTACGAGAAGTCTAAGGCTTCAGTGTGCATAGAAGGCTTGAGGACCCTGAGTGAGGATTTCATCTTGATTTCAGAAGTCTCAGTGAGATTATGATGTGAGCATCACAGAACTCAGTGAAAATACTCTGTTAGTGTCAGCTGCCAGGGAGGACATTTTATGTACCAGAATCCTCTATGTGTCTATTAGATGGGTTTCAAAGACCTCATGAAGCATATCAGGTGAATCTGAAGGCCACACTGACATCAATTTTGGTTTGAAAGTCCTCAGGAAGTTGATCAGCAGTGTCTGTTACCTCAGAGTGATCATATATGAATGTCAGATGCCTCAGTGTTGTGTCAGAGGAGGATTCATTGTGAATGTTCCATCAGTGACAGAGACACCAAGGAGGATTCTCAAAAATAGTACAGCTGGAATGAGGATATTCCATGGGCCAGAGTGTTCAGTGTGCCAATGGTAAGAGCAAGAGGCCTCTAATCAACAGTTAAAAGAGAAAATGCAGGAAGCAAAAGACCATTTCAATAAAGAGAGATTCTGAAAAAAAAAAAAAAACTAAACAGAAATCCTTGAAATGAAGGAAACAATAAACCAAATTAAAAACTCAATAGAAAGCATAACCACCAAGCTAGATCACTTGGAAGACTGAACCTTAGACATTGAAGACAAAATATTTAATCTTTAAAACAAAGTTGACCAAACAGAGGAGATAGTAAGAAATCACAAATGGAACCTACAAGAATTATGGGATATCATGAAAAGACCAAATTTAAGAATTATTGGGATTGAGGAAGGCACAGAGATATAAACCAAAGGAATGAATAATCTATTCAATGAAATAATATCAGAAAATTTCCCAAATCTGAAGAATGAAATGGAAAATCAAATACAAGAGGCTTACAGGACAACAAATGTACAAAATTACAACAGATCTACACCAGGGCACATTATAATGAAAATACCTAACATACAAAATAAAGAGAGAATTTTAAAGGCTGTGAGAGAAATCAATACAGATATCAGCAGATTTCTCAACCCAGACCCTAAAGGCTAGAAGGGCCTGGAACAACATATTTCAAGCTCTGAAAGAAAATGGATGCCAATCAAGAATCTTATATCTAGCAAAACTTACCTTCATATTTGATGACAAAATAAAATCCTTCCATGATAAACAAAAGCTAAAAGAGTTTACAAATAGAAACTCAGCACTACAAAACATTCTTAGCAAAATAGTCCATAAGGAAGAAATGAAAAACAACAATGTAAATCAGTATAGGGAGGAACTACCCTAAAGGAATAGCCAAATAAGGGAGAAACCAAGTCAAGTTAAAAACCAAAAATAAGCCAAAATGACTGGGAATACAAGTCATATCTTAATAATAACCCTGAATGTTAATGGCCTGAACTCATTGATCAAAAGACAGACTGGCAGATTGGATTACAAAGAAAGACCCAATAATATGCTGCCTGCAAGAGACTCATCTCATTGAAAGTGATACCCACAGACTAGAGGTAAAAGGATGGGGAAAAACATACCATGCACATGGACTCAGTAAAAAATTGGGGTATTCATCCTCATATCAGATAAAGTGGACTTCAAGCCAAATTTAGTTAGAAAGGATAAAGAAGGACATTTCATACTGCTTAAGGGAAGCATAAATCAGCAAGATATAAGAATCATAAATATTTATGCCCCAAACAATGATGCATCCATGTATGCAAACAAATCCTTCTCAATTCCAGGAACCAAATAAACCACAACACATTAATACTAGGTGACTTTAACACAACTCTCTCACCATTGGACAGACCTTCTAAATAAAAATTGAAGAAATCATAGAACATAATAACACAATCAATGACTTAGACTTAACAGACATATATAGAATATTCCATCCATCAATGAGTGAATACACTTTCTTCTCAACAGCACATGAATCCTTCTCTAAAATAGATCATATTATATACCTGAGAATCTTCATGTGGATATTTAGAGTCAGAGACCACAGCAAGGCTATTAGTGGAAGGTCAGAGGTCTCAGCAAGAATCAAACAGATGATCCAGGACTCAGTGAAATTATTGTGTTAGAGTCATAGGACTCAGTGAGGATATGCAATGGGTGAGTGTCTACATTGACATTACTCTGAGTGCCACAAGACGCAGTTAGGTTAGTTCTCTTATCGAGGACTCAGGGAGTTGAGTTGCGTCTGAGGCATCATGTGTTAGAACCCTCAATCCCAATATTGTAAGGAGAGGAACCTTCTTAATGTGGATTGTGTCTGAGTTCAAGTGGCCCTATTGAAGGCACTGAAGTGTTTGAGGTCTCTGTTCAACGTAAAGCTCAAAGGTCTCAGGGGGAAATCCTGTGTCCGAGGTCTCACAGAAGAGATGATGGGAGTGCTAGAGTACTGAGTGAGAACATCACATGTGTTAGAGTCCTCAGGGAGGAGATGTACCAGAGTCACATTCCTCAGTGAGGATATGAGTGTGTGGATGGCCTCGGCATTCGTACTACTTGGGTGAGAGTCCCACCTGGAGCTATTGTCCTGTTGAGACCTCACAAAGACTCTTACAAGTGTCAAACAAACATATGTTGATAGGAAAGCACTGTCAGCCTTCAGTGATTTTTAAATATGACTAGACTCTCAGGATCTTTGTCAGTGAGGCCATTAGTTATGCCTCAGCTCTGGTTGAGAAATTCACTGAGGGCCAGAGCCTTGAGGGAGGACATTTTTTGAGTCCCACAAACCTCTCTAAATAGGTTATGTAAGTGTCGGAGGGGCCAGGGAGGAGAGGGCATGAGCATTAGAGCCTTGAATTTGGATATTGTACACTTGAGATTCCTCAGGAAGTAGAAGAGGTGTGTTTATGAACTCAGTGAGATGCTTGATGCAAGTCCCAGGCCTAGCTGACTAGACAATGGGAGAGTCCAAGGAGAACTCACTGAGGATATTACATGCGTGTCAGGGACCTCTGTGAGAATGGTTCATAAGGACCACAGGCCTGAGTGAGAACATATATGTATGGTGACTGGAAGAGGCTGCTGTTCACATGTTACATACCTCAGAGTCTTTATGTGGACATTCAGTGTCAGAGTCCAGAGCAAGACTATAATCAGAATGTTGCAGTTTCAGAGAGAACCAAATATGTGACCTAGAACTCTATGAACATACCTGCCCAAGTCAGAGACCTCAGTGAGAATGCGTAAGGACTGTGGGTCTTCACTGAGATTACTTGACTGCCACAGGACACAGGGCCTTTTCTCTATGACTCAGGATATCATATGTTATAGAGGTTTCTGAGAATATTATCTGTGTCAATGTAAGAGCCAGTAAGTATAGAGTATGTGTCAGAGTCCCCTGTGAATATGTCCTATGTGTCCTACGCCTCAGTGAAGGCAGTGCTTTTGAACAGGTTAGTGTGTTTAATGTATATGTGATAGCCCTGAGTAAAATGTTAGCGAGTTCTGGGGTCTTCAATGTCAGTTTTCTTTTTTAGTCACAGGCCCTAATGCTAATATGGAGATTTTATGACTGTCACAGAACTCAGTGATGATATTGTGCATGTTAGAGATCTCTGTGAGGACATCATATATGTCAGAGCCCTCGAATATATGTGTGGAAGCCTCACTGAGAATATTATGTGTCAAAGTACTCAGTGAAGTTTTTCATGTGAGTTTTACAGAGCTCATTGAAAATATTTTACGTGACAGGATTCCACAAGGATTTTATATGTGTGTCAAATGGCTCAGTGAAGATATTATATTTGTTCTAGTTCTCAGTTAAGGTATTTTATGAATGTGCAGGGCTTGAATGTGGACATGTTATTTTTTGGGGTCTCAATGTGTATATCAGTCAATGGTCTTGGTAATGAGATTATATGGTGTCAGATTCCTCAGTGTATAGTATACAAGTTAGAGTCTTCATGAAGATATTTTATTGTATTCAAACCCTCAGTGAAATATTCTATAAGTATAAAAGGTCTAATTGAGGGTATTATATTATTGTTGGTGACCACAATGAGTATATTATTTTATTATTAGTGGCCTCAGTGACGATATTATATGAGTTTCAAAGACCTGCATGTGGACATTAATTGTAGTTCAGGTCCACTCTATGGATATTTATATGGGTGTTCAAGGTCACTCTATGGAGATTATGTTAGAATTATGGGTTTCATATGGATGTATTAATATTAAAGGCCATTCTGGAGATTGCATTTGCAATGGAGTATACATATACATAACAGTACTATAGAACACTATATGGACATTCTAGAAGAAACGTCTTGGGTGTCGGTGGAATCAGTGTGTTACGCCACCTACAATTCCCCTCAGTGCTTGACAAGGATTCCACTGAGTTAAAAAGATGTTTGCAAAGTCTCATCTCATTGGGAATTTGGGTTGTGGGCTTTCCTTCCTTGCTTGCTTAATATGTGTAGGTTTACTATTAATGTTTTATGTGTTTTCCCTGAAAATAGGGGTCTTAACAGAACCAGGGTTAGAACACAAAAAACAGACTTCTAATGGAACAAGTGATTTCAGATTTACTCATTTGCTATGAAACTCCGAGTAACCAAGAATGCTATGAGAAAATACAAAAACAGATGCTAGCTGCCGATCCCCTGTTGACTACTCTCAGATGACCTGAAACACGTAGGCAAATAATTCCAACCCCATCAGGAAGGAATAACAGGAACAGAAGAAATAAAGGGTTCCTCAAGGTTAAGTTCACACAGTATATCATATATTTGTTAACTTAAAATGTCTAGCATTTATTAACTACAGCAGTAGTCACACGACTGATGTTTATTCAACCCTACTGAACTTGCTTTAACCTTTATGATCAGTTAAATATTAATATGTCTTATTGTTTAGTTACAGGTTATCACAAGTAAACAATTACTAGAATAATTAGAATACTTCATTGCCTGGTCTAGTAATGATCATAAAAAATATTTTTGTTTTTCTCCTTGTGACTTTTTCCTGTTCTGGAAAAACATGTGTAACTGTCAACCTTTTAATGTATAAAAAGTTGGCTGGGAAAAATAAAATTTAGAACTTAGCATCCATTCCTTGAGTTTGTTTTGCTTTGTTCTCCACCCACTGACACCTACTCCCTCACCTGTGACCACTACGACCCCTGCTAGAGCTGGACCCTGGCATCAGTGGTCATTGTGTATTTCATTTTCTGTAAGTAGCCTTTTCTGTGTGTGATCTCTGAGGTCTTCCTCAGCACTGAAAGCATAGACAGAAAGCTTTCACCCACTATTGCAGGGCAGACATTGTTCCTTTGGATGTCTGTCCTCCAGTGGGTTCTGCCCTCTCTGGAGTTGCTGCCCCCGCCCTGGACCTGTGGGCTTGGGTTAGGCAGCAGGATGTAGTGCAGGTTGCTGCAATTCAGGAGTTCATGTGTGACCCTCCTGGAATTCCTGAAAAATGAATAAAATTGGAGTTAGATTATTGAATGATGTGATTTTATAAGTTCAAACAGAAACAAACCCTTTACCCATGATTTTTCAAGAAATGGTAATTCAACAAATTTTTGGAAACTATACTGAATGAAATAAATGTAGACAGAAACTGAGGCCCTGGTTTCAATCCCCAGCACTACACAAAAAAATTATATTTTCTACTCGGTGAAAAAGGTCATTTAGAGAACAAAAAATAAGTCACAAATGGGGATAATTTACTTAAAAATACATTTAAAATTTTTTTAGTTGTTGATAGACCTTTATTTTATTTATTTATTTATATGTGGTGCTGAGAATTGAACCCAGTGCCTCACACATGCCAGGCAAGCACTTTACCACTGAGCCACAACCCTAGCCCTCAAGACACATTTTTGAAAAAGAATTTTTATTTAAAATGTACAAAGACCTCTTATAAACCAAAAACTAAAAACCCAAACAAAAATGGGTAAATATCTGATACATGACCAAAGAAAATATGAAGGTGGCAAACAGTTATGTAAAATGATGTTCTAAAATTAAGTGTTGCTATGGAATGACAAATTAAAACTGTAAGGAGATAGCGTGACACATCTATTACAACTGCTGAACTTTAAAAGAATGACAATACGCCAATAGCTGGAGGGTACGGACAGCAGCACTCTCATCCATTGCTGGCAGGTGCACGGCACAGCCACTCCGGAAGAGAGCATGCCTGTTCTGACAAAAGCAAAACAAGTCTAATCTTGACTGCAAATGACTGCACCCCTAAATTATCTGCATTTACACAGTGCTTTGAAAATTTCGTCCAACGAAAACCAGCATACAATTGTGCACAGCAACTCTTCTGTTACTAATCAGATCAGAAATCAGGACGTCCTTCAATAGCTGAATGCATAACCAAAGTAGGGCACATCCATGCAACAGAACATACTCAATAATATAGAATAGAAGGAATGAACTATCCAGCTACATAAAGGCACAGATGAACCCTATCTGTATGTTGTTAAGCGAAATAAGCCAGACTGAAGAGCCTACACCTCATTTGACTCACTTTTGTGACACTCTATAAAAGATAAAATTACTAAAATGACAAACAGAATAGTGGTTACAGGGGGTGGAATTTGAGATATGGCACTTTAATCAAGATACCTAATATTATTTGAGAAAACATATGGAAATCACAACCTACTCAAATTTTATTACATTATTTAGGGTTTGGTAATACCCAAGGATGGAATACAGAACATGAGAAAGAATCTAACTACATTACAAGTGAATGGATACATCCACCATGGTGGTGGGCAAAAGGTGTAGACCTAAGTCATTTGCAAATGAGAAAGATGGGAAAAGACCCTTATAAAGGTTTCTTAAGTGAGACCGTTTCTACATTCTGTTATGAGGACATGGCTAGAAGACACAGTATATGAAGAACAGGCCCTCACCAGACATCATACGCCTTGGTCTTGTACTTGCAGTTATTCAGAGGTGTAGACAATGAAGTTTTTGTTATTTATAAATTGTCCAGCCTAAGGTATTTTATAGCAGCCTGAGGGAACTAAGATGCTGGTTTGTTATAAAGGATAGACACAAACAGTCAGATGAAGAGATGTTCAGGATGAAGCCCAGGAGGGTCCCCAGGGCAAGAACATCTATCAACATAGAACTGGCCTGTGTTACCCTTCCTGCACATGAATGCACTTGACCACTCAAAAGCTCCCCAATCCACTCCTTTTAGAGATGTTGTATAAAAACTTAATCATGTAGACGCGATGTATTATTAACTCAATCCCCAGCTTCTTTCTCCCAGAAGACAGGGTGCTGAAAAGTTCTAAGCTTCTAATCCTGGCTTGGTCTTTCTCATGACCATTCCCCATCCTGGAGCTTTCTGAGAGCTCACCAAGAGTCCTTATGAGAACAGAAGACAGGTCTATCACTCAGGAGATTCCAAATGAACTGGGAGCTCTGTGTAAGGAACAAAGGTTAGAGGACAGGTGTTAGGACAAAAGATGTTCCTAGCACCCCTATCTTTCAACAAACATGGGGATTTTAGGAACTCTGCACCATGAACAGGGAGCAGAGGTCAAACATGCATTTCTCACATCAAAACATGTAATATGAAACAATAATGAATTAATTATGCATAATGGAACAATGAATAAATTAGAAGGCAGATGTTAGGAACCAGGTTTCTCATTACTGAGGCTAGACGTTACAGAAAGCCAAGGGGAAGCCTGGAATGATCTGTGTCATAATGGATCAGAACCCATTGCCTGCAGATAAGTATAAACTACATTTAGTTTAGTAGAAACACAGATGGTCCCACATAAAAGAGTTATAACTGTATGTGTGTGTGTAGATTAGAAAACACATATAGCAAATTAAAACTACACTGACATTTCACCCAAGTCAGAATGACAATTATAAATAATACAAGTAACAATAAATGTTGGTGAAGATGTGAGGAAAAGGTACACTCATACATTTTTGGTTGGACTGCAAATTGGTGTAACCACTATGGAAAGCAGTATGGAGATTCCTTAGAAAATTTGGAATGGAACCACCATTTGACCCAGTTATCTCACTCCTCTGTCTATACCCAAAGGACTTAAAAATAGCATACTACAGTGACACAGCTACATCAATGTTTATAGCAGCCCAATTCACCATAGCTAAACTATGGAGCCAACCTAGACCCTTCAATAGACAAACGATAAAGAAAATGTGGTACATATGCACAATGGAATAATACTCAGCCATTAAGAAGAATGAAATAATGGCATTTGCCAGTAAATGGATGCAACTGGAGAATATCATGCTAAGTGTAATAAGTCAATCCCCCAAACCAAAGGCTGAATGTTCTCTCTGATTTATGGATGCTAAATGAAAACAAGGGAGATTGGGGAGGGGAATAATAGAAATCCATTGGATTAAACAAAGAGAAGGGAGTGGGGAGGGGAATAGGAGAGAGTAGAATTATTTGACTATAATTTACCCAGCCTTGTATTTGAAAATATAACCAGCGTAACTCCACATCATGTACAACCAAAAGAGTGGGATCCTAAATAGAATAAGTTATACCCATGTATGTGTAATTTGCCAAAATGCATTCTACTGTCATGTATAACTAAAAAGCACAAATAATTTAAAAATAGAACACACATAAACTTCTTTGCACTGTTGGTTGTGAGGGCCAAGATACAATGAGCACAATTAGCTGCCAAGTGAAAGGGTTTTTTTTTTTTTTTTTTTTTTTTTTTAGGGGGGGAGTTTTCTTGTATGTATGTATTTATTTATTTATGTTGGTGGTAGGGATTGAACCCAGCCTTTTCATTTTATTTTGAGGGTCTCATTAAGTTGCTTAGGGCCTCAATAAGTTGCTGAGACTGGCTTTGAACTTGTGAACTTCTTGCCTCAGCCTCTTCGAACTTAACAACCTGTTGCCTCTGCCTCCTGAGGTGTTGTGATTACAGGCATGTGCCACTACTTCTGGCCAGATCAAAGTTTTTAATACCACTAATCAAAAGATCCAGGGCTCTTTGAAGAAGTGGCTGATACTATAACTGAGACAGTAAATAAATGAGTCAGGATAATTCTCAACTATCAGAAAGTAAGGAGTTTTGTATAAAATCATGAAAATATGTTAAACAAAAACAGGCAATAATGGAAACATCTCCTAGTGGAAAGAATAGTTAAAGCCATTCCCAACGGCTAAAGCAGGAATGGATTAAGCAATAAAGTACTATAGAACTGAATAACAAACAAAAGTTTGAAGTAAATACTCAGATGTTCACATTGGTATACATAAATGGCCAAACGGATGAACAAAAGAGGTTAAATAGAAAACTCTTATGCAGAATTTCAAATAATTGAGGTTGACATTTGGCCATCAAGGAGTTAGACCTACTTCCCAATCTTTAAGTGGGGGCTTTGCATAGTGACTTACTCAAAACCATACATACAATGTGGCCATGCAGAGAAACATAATTTCACAGTGAGAAACATGGCAGGTGAGCACTGTTGATATTAACACGAACAATTCACCTGAGGGTATGAAATGACAGAAGAGTACTTCATGTGTAATCTGCTTCCTCCAAACCCATAACCTATCTAAATATGAGGAAAAACACCAACTAAACCCCAATGACAGAATCTAAAAAATGTCTAACAGGTCCTCCCCCGTTGTCAAGGACATTGACAAAGGAAGGTCAGAGAAACTGTCACCACCAAAAAGAGCCTATGGAGACAGGATGACTGATTATCATATGGGATCCTGGATGGGGTACTGGAACTGAAAGAGGCAGAACTGAGAATCCAAAGAAATACAGACTTTAGTTAATAAGAGCATATCTGTTCATCAAGAAAAATAATGTAGGACATTAACACATCTGAAATAGCTTACGAAAGCCATAATAAACAAAAAACTGGGTTGAAGCTACATGGGAGATCTCTGCACTTTCTTTTCAATTGCTGAATAAACATAAAACTACTGTAAAATAAAATCTAAAATCTTAAGACATGGTTATACTTTTTCAAACAGCTGCTTTTTATTACTCGCACTGTTAATTACTACCAATTGACACTTTTAACTAGTTCTGCATTTTATTAAAAGCATTTATAACAAAAATAATTCAAAGAAACATAATGTAATAAAAGTGCTTCTTTATATGTTTTATGTTAAAGTAATAACATGTTTAAACTTACTTATCATTATTTGTTTTACTATTGCTAGGTTCTGGATTTTCTCTCTAAAAACTTCATAACTTTAGAGAAAAAAAATCTACATTTTAGAGACACTGTTTCAAGTCATGGTTGAACTTTTTCAAGAGTGATGGTAAAAAAAAAATGTTACAAAATCAGAGTGACTCATTGTGAGTGGATCACTCATCCCAAAGAATTCTTATCTTTCTTTCATTTCTATGCATACCCTTTAACAGTAATAGCATCAAACATTTGCCACTGGGAAAAATATTCAAACAAAAAAATGTAGACAGAATTTGTGACAATAACAAATGATGTTTTCTAAAAAAGAAAAATTTAAAAGAATATCAAAGTCAGTTTCCTCCATGATGTTCTTCAGAAGTGGTAAAACTAGAGAAACCTGAATGGAAGCACAGTCTATGAGTCATTTTAGATGTTGCTATGTTTTATGGGGAAATTATCTTTTAGAAATTAAAAGAAAATTATTGCATGCACAAACCCTTGAATGTTTTCAAATTTAATTGAATTTCTATATAATTTTCTCATTGATATAGTTAGTCATAAAATTAATAAAAACAAAGAATCTGTGGGGCTAGGACATAGCTCAGTGGTAGTATGACTTGCCCAACATTCAGGAGGCACTGGGTTTGATCCCTACCACCACAAATTTTTTTTTTTCATTCTAAGCAAAGAATTTAATGACAGTGATAGATTTGCTATGAAACAATCAAGTAGAACACTAAAGCAAGGGTATTTCCCTCCAATGTGAGAGAAAAAGTGGCAGCCACAACTTTAAGACTCACCCATCATGAAATCTACACTGGCTCTGAGACTAAGATATTGGGAATCCACATCAGCTTCCTGGGAAGAGGCCCTTTCTGGCCCAGGGACAGCACTATCTCCATAGCACCCTGGCACTACCTGTGGTCTCCCAAATCTCTCCTTCTTTGGGAATCATGAGCCTCAGTTTGTGTTGAAGTGTTGAGAACAGGGTGCCATCCATGCAGCCCTCTTTTATAAACAAGCTATTTCGTGAACTGGGTCCCCAGGAAAAGGGCGTGTGAGCACCGAGGATGCCGGCAGCCACAGCGGTGCCTTCGAGGGCCAATACAGGTCAAATGGAATGTGCTGGGCCCCGGGCTTATCAAGGCTGCTCAGAGATATCTATCTGAGGAATGTGCAGCTGTCCGGAGAACAAGGACAGGGGAACCTAGCCCTGACCCATCTCCCTCATAATTCACCCCTTCCCTCCTCCCTGCTCCCTCCAGGACTGTTCAGTTTTGGCGGGACCCAATAAGATTCAAATAAAGTGGAGGGACCAAACCAAAAGAGGACAAATATTTAGCTATCTGAATTTTAACCAATAATGTACAGGTCCTGTGTATGAATGCTGAAAAAGCTCTTAAATAGAGCGCTTTCTCACCACTCGGGGCCGCTTCCCCCCTGCAGCCATTGTATTGGTTTGAGGGGCTGGTTGCGGTCCAGGCTCGAGCTTGCTTTAATAAAATCTTGTGTGATTTGCATTATTGTGTGTTCACTTTGACTCTCTGGAGATTAGTCGGAATGGGACCCTAACAGAAGAACATATGATTTAAACAATAAACTTAAAACCTTCACTTTTCCTTGAAGGATCAGGTAAAGAAGATAGGAAGTGATTCACTGGAAAGTAAAATTCTAGGTGACCACAACCAACACCCAGTTTTGAAAAAGCATTTTGGCTGTATATTTGCTTTAAAATTGTGATTTTGACAAGCTTTGGGTAAAAATCATCTGAAAGGGTCCATTGTTGGGGGCTGTGCCATGCGGACGGTGCCAGAACGGCACCTGATCACATCGGCAGTGAGGAGGTTAATTAACATAAGTGCACTCAGGTGATTTATCACTGGCCGTATTCAGTTAAGTCCACGCGCACAATGCGTGCACAGGTGTTCCCAAGCGCGTCTGCTCAGGCCTGCTTGTTTTAACCCTTGCCGTGATGGGGCAGCTGACTCCCCACCTGATTGCAACTGGCGTGGCCCTGCCCTCCACCTCCTGGAGGGAATATAAGCGGGCGGTGGGCAGGCGCGCGGCAGTAAGAGCAGCAGTAAGCAGCAGCAGCTAGCAGCAAGAGGCAGAGAGAAGCCACTAGCAGAAAGGAAGAAGAAAAGGCAGCAAGCAGATAGAAGCAGCTAGCAGAGAGAAGCAGCAGGCAGCAGGGGAAGGCAGATCACAGAGCAGAGAATTGAGAACACACCTCTAGATCACAGATAGGCAGATCGCAGTACGCAGGACGCATCACTAAGAAGCACCTCAGATAGACGCACCCTTAGTTCACAGGATGCAGGACGCACCTTTAAGAAGAAGCAGCAGAACTAAGAAGATATAGATCCCTGAAAGTGTAGTCTCTCTCTCTCTCTTAAGCAAAGTCTCTCTTTCTCTCTTCATTTCCTCTATCCTCTATAAACAAGCAAGTAAGGAAGCAGCTCAGAGATAGAAGCAGCTCAGTTTCCAGTCCACCACCTATAAAGACCCGCACAAATTGTTGCTGCAGGTGGTGACAAATACCTGTGGATTTGGCACCGCAAAGAGCCAGCGGCAAATGGTGGCCCATACGGGGAGGGAAATTGGCAATAACCTTACAGGGAAAAAGGAAATCAGCATAGTGGGGAAAGTAAACTGAAGAAGTCTGTCTCTGGGAATAGGTATGGCAGGGAAAGTAAGAACCTCACAGGAGTTTCTGGCCAGAGCGGTTTAAGGACAAGGGATAGTAGGAAAAGATCACAAAGGGCATAACAGTGAAGTGCAAAAATGTGTGTATTTTGTGTTACTTGTGTGTTTGTCATAACAGATGACTGTCCGAGAGACAGCAGAAAAGGTTTAATGGAAGGTTCCCCTAGAGAGGGAGCATAATAACGGAAGATTCCCCTAGTGAGGGAATGTTAACAGAAGATTCCCCTAGAGAGGGACTATAATGGAAGATTCCCCTAGTGAGGGAATGCTAACGGAAGATTCCCCTAGTGAGGGAATGTACTTCCTATAGTAATGTGTGTATTTTGCATCATTTGTGTGTTTGTACTACTGTTAGTGTGGCCTTTGTATCACATATTCAAACTCTAACAGAAATGAGCCCAGGCTATATAGAAGAAAAGCTGCTCAGTGTGCCACAGGGGGATCTTCATTAACAGGATCTAATAGCAACAGAAAAGAGCTCTTAAAGAGAACAGAGTGAGGAAGAATTGAGTGGCAGTAACCTAGAAAACAATTACTCAGAAAATTTAAGAACAAGGGAAAAAGGAGAGAGCTAAATCTAATACAAAGAACCCCCAAAAGGAATAACCAAGTGGTAGTGAAAACTTAAGAACAAGGGGAAAAGGTAGGAGAAAGATAAACCTAATACAAAGAGCTTCAAAATTTGTAGAACCTGCCCATATTTGAGGACCAAAATAGAGATACCATCAACCATTAGGAAAAACTTTAAAGAGATAGTTAGGACTGATTGGAAACAGCTATGCAGAGCCGTGTTATCTGGAGGACAATGTCTAATTGGAAAGCTCAGTGGCAAGAAATAGCTGTTGAAACTTCTTGCAGAAACACAGTAGCAAGGTAGAAATGTTGGAGAGCTCAGTGGCAAAGAGATAGCTGTTGAAACTGCTTGCAGAAATGTAGTAGCAAGGTTTCCTGATAGAAATGTTGAGATGTTAATAGGAGAAGGCCAATATGCTTCAATAGATGCACAAAATCAGCAGCAAAGAGATAATGCCCTAACAAAAGATAAGAGATAACTATAGTAAAATCTGTTACACCTCATGCCCCAGGTCTTTGCCCAAGGCTCAGAAAAGAAAAACACTGGGCTAACGAGTGCAAATTAGTTACTGATGTTGAGGGAAAGATGTTTCCAAATCATTTAAGAAACAAGGCACAGGGCTCTTCAACTCAAGCCTCACAAAATGGAAGCAGCCATCATAGCCCTTGTAGAGTTTTAGGAGTAAAGATTTTTTTGCTGATAGTGATTGCATCACTTGGGCAATTCCCAAATTGGAATTGGTTGGACCCATAGCCCCTCATAAGCTGATTTGGCCACTCAGATGATTTTCATCTTTTTCTCAGTAAAGCCAGCTGCTTATTTTCATCCTGTGTAACTCACTTCTAATTCCTCATGTTGATACCTCACCTTTAAGGAGGGTTTATAAGTAAAAGGAAGTGCACTGATCAATAGGTTAATGGAGTTAATATTGAAAAATGTAGAGAGGGTGAAATAATTGTTTTTTCAGCACAATTTGGCACCAAATTTTGGGGATTTTTAGGTTTTACACTAATAAGCTTGGGTATGCTTGTGTTAATTCTATCTTATATCTACAAACGCCTCAAAGCCAGTCAACAGGCTCATAATGTGATCATAAAACAGGCCATGGCCGCCCTTGAAGCAGAACAATCTCCCAGTATATGGCTTAGTATGCTGAATCGGTAGTCAAAGACAGGTAAGATTCATGGGGAGCTCATACCAACCTAAGACAGGAAATGAGGGCTAGAGCCTCATTGTCCAATGACGGGTAAGGATGTTGCTCTGCCGTGGACAACCTAAGACAGGCACGATCCCTGCCAGCTTTCTTTTCATTTTATATAAACAAGGGGAAATTGTTGGAGGCTGTGCCATGTGGACGGCACCTGATCACATCGGCAGTGAGGAGGTTAATTAACATAAGTGCACTCAGGTGATTTATCACTGGCCGTATTCAGTTAAGTCCATGTGCACAATGTGTGCACATGTGTTCCCGAGCGCGCCTGCTCAGGCCTGCTTGTTTTAACCCTTGCTGTGATGGGGCAGCTGACTCCCTGCCTGATTGCAACTGGCGTGGCCCCGCCCTCCACCTCCTGGAAGGAATATAAGTGGGCGGTGGGCGGGGGCGCGACAGTAAGGAGCAGCAGTAAGCAGCAGCAACTAGCAGCAAGAGGCAGAGAGAAGCCACTAGCAGAAAGGAAGAAGAAGCAGCAAGCAGATAGAAGCAGTTAGCAGAGAGAAGCAGCAGGCAGCGGAGGAAGGCAGATCACAGAGCGGAGAATTGAGAACACACCTCTAGATCACAGATAGGCAGATCGCAGTACGCAGGACGCATCACTAAGAAGCACCTCAGATAGACGCACCCTTAGTTCACAGGATGCAGGACGCACCTTTAAGAAGAAGCAGCAGAACTAAGAAGATATAGACCCTGAAAGTGTAGTCTCTCTCTCTCTTAAGCAAAGTCTCTCTTTCTCTCTTCATTTCCTCTATCCTCTATAAACAAGCAAGTAAGGAAGCAGCTCAGAGATAGAAGCAGCTCAGTTTCCAGTCCACCACCTATAAAGACCCGCACAAATTGTTGCTGCAGGCGGTGACAAATACCCGCGGATTTGGCACCGCAAAGAGCCAGCAACAGTCCATTGTTTATTTATATGTAATCGATACATCTTATTTACATACAGGACTCAATTTTTATTCCACTTAATTCATAGAAGGTCTATATTTTAGCTAATAGGTAACTTTATATCTTTTTCATAGAAAGACTAACACCCTCCTATTCACAGGTGCAAGCCTGTCTCTACGGAGAACTGGATACAGTTACAACCTCAAGGAATATCATGAAGACTAAGACCCAGTGTTAGCTTTCCACCTACAAACTGCAGTTATCCAAGAAGTCAACAGTCTCATCTGCATACATTGGAGAATATGAAGCAAAGAGATCCTGCAGATCTAGGAAAAGAACCCTAGATTCTAAGACAGTAACCATGGCTTGCTGATGTTACTGATGTACAATTCCTAAACTGGGTTCATTTCTTCCTCTCAAAAAATACTGATTTTTATAGGATATTTAACTTTAAAAAGGTATTTTAGTTCTTTAACCCTCAGAGAACTGGTCTGCTTAGGCAACTGATCAAAAAATAATCAGAAGCATGTATCTTTGTCCAAAGTCTCCAGAGGATTAAAGTGCAGGAACTTTCTATAATTTATTATATAAGACACCCTATTCCACTTTTTTCTTAAAAGAAACTTTTTCTTTGGTTTCTTGTAGTTTTTCAGTGAGTCTATCCTTGGTCTCTTCCATTTTCTCTGTGATGAGCTCCTTGGTCTCTTCCATCCTGTCTTGCAGATACTCCTTGACGGTGGCGGTGTGGACATGTAGCCTGGACTGCGCAAATACTTCACAGTAAAGGACGTTCCTCCCAAGGTCACAGTGTAGCACGCAGGTGTTGTAATCTTGAACATGGCATATGCCGTCAGGGCATTTCCACTCTGGGAATTTTTCAGACTAACACCACAAAATTTTTAAAAAATTGGCACCTTACTTGTGTAATCAAATAGAAAGTGAACAATTACCACTTCAAGGAAAATGTTAGGCCTGAAAAACAGTTAAGAATATCAGAATCAAAATACTCTTTCTTATGGTGTGTTGTATAATAGAAGTAGCCTATTGTGAACAGATGAGTCACATCATGAAGTATGCTTACATTAAATAAATTTCCAGAACAACAAAAAGACTTTATTGACCATTTAAAAGGAGAAAATAGCTGTAGCCTAGCTTAGGAAATTACTAGAAACTAGAAATTTAAAGGGATGAAATTCACTAGCATGTTCACCTAGCATGTTCACAGTCATGGGTTTAAACCCATCACCAAAAATAAGTTAAAAAATAACTCCAAACCAGCTGTATAATAAAAGACAACTAGAGCATTTATAAAAAAGGGTGGAAGCCATTATGTTGGACACCCCAAAATAATTAAACTACATTTAACTCTTGTTCAGCTCATGACATTAACATGTCTAAACTCTACTTTTATTACTTCAAATATAACCCATTAAAATATGATAAAAAGCATGTTTATTAATGATTTAAAAATATGAGTTATACTCTATTCTAAAAACTACCTTATAAGCCCATAGGAGCACCTACATTTATGTAAAATGAAATCAGGCCATTTCCCACACAAAATAACACAAAATAATATTTTCTAAGTACTAACCTATACACATATGATTTCAAAAGAAGAAATTCAAATTGCTGAAATCAAAAGCACATTGGTATGCTTTTAAATGATATTTTGAATATAGGAGAAACAGTTAATAGTGCTCTCCAGAAAGAACTTCTGACAATATATAAAGCATACTTATTCAAAGGTCAATTCCCTTGCTTGCAAGGAGTAAGAGAAACTAACTTCTTGATGAATGTAAAACTTTAATATGACATGAATGTGCTTTCTAACATTGAAAAGGTAGAAAATAAAATGTCTGTTTAACAAAACTCTATTTTTGGTAAGTTCATGTGTTTTTTTAAAAGCAGTTACTGACTTTTCCCTTACACTAATGATTTCAGTGGTTTTGAATATCATATAATATCAGTAGTTGGCATTTTAAAATGTCATCATCCTCTTTCTATCTATAAAACTGATTAGCAAATTTTGCTTAGAATAATTTCATCTAAGTTTGGAAAAGGTCTTGGTGTGTGTGTGTGTGTGAGTGTGTGTGTGTGTGAGTGTGTGTGTGTGTGTGTGTGTGTGTGTGTGTGAATATATATTTTAAACATTCCTCTGATTCTTGGCTCCTGTCAAAAACATCTCATGTGTGTATGGTGATAGAACATGGACTCTAAGTCAGTGCTCTGCCACTAAGCCACATGCACAACCCCACACATCTTAATAAACAAGGCATTAATTAAAATTTTTTGAGATAATGAGAATTGTCAAACTAGATAATTCAATCAAAACAAGGTAAGCTAAAGAGTATATTTTAAAAATATTGTTGATGAAAATAGAAGAAGTCACAGAGGAGAAATTAAAAATCAATGATCCTGCAATATGTATAATCAGAAAAATTATGACCCACTTATGTATAATCTATCAAAATATATAAATGCATTCTACTGTCATGTACAACTAATTAGAAGGAATAAAATTTTTAAAAAATCAAACAGGAGAAACTTATTGCATAAAATTGGAAATCTAGAGGGAATGGGTAATTTTACTACTACTAAAAATACACATTAACAAAAGATTAAAAGAAGAAAACTATAAATGATCAATCAGCTTACAAAGTTTGAAATGATGCTTACAGATCTCCCATTGGAAAAAAACCCAGGACCACAGGGGTTCACAGCTGAGTGTTAACTGACTTTTAACAAATTTTGAATTTACTTAAAATGTTCATGATCTAGGAGGAAAGGGTAAAATTACTTATTTAAAATAAATTCTCCAATTAATTAAAATTGATTTTCTCAATTCATTAATTTAATTTCTTCAATTAAATTTATGGTATAATATCAAAGTCTGATACAGTCAAGATATTTGAGCTGATATAGGATGTTAATGTTTATAATACAGTATTTTGTGTACTATTACAAATACACTACAGTTAAACTGACTTAACCAAAGATCGAATGTTTTCTCAACCAAAATGTTCATTCATTTAGTTACATGAAATCCATGGACTATATTTTCATATATTTTGGCTTTATTAGAAATAATATATTTAAGCTTAAATAACTTTGTGGGTTTAATACATCTACTTTCCATGTTTTAATGGTTTCCCTGCTTTACCACAGGAAGAATAAGCAATTAAAATATTAAAGAAGTCAATACTGGGGTGCATGGGGCCCCATCCCCTCAATCAGGTGCCTACCCCAGAATTCCGCCTCCCTCTGTGACAGGGTTCCCCAGAAACCACCCAGAGGAGCTGTGCTGTGATGACAATCAAAGCCTCACGGAGGGAGGCTTCCATAAAGTAGGTCTTGCTGAAATAGTGAAGGAGAGAGCAAGGGGCACAGCCAGGCTCCCTCCTAGCACTTGAATGGGCGTGAGAAGTGAGTCTGCTTTTGTTAGGGTCTGATATCGACTGATCCCCAGAGAGTCAAAGTGCACACACAGTAATGCAAGACACACAACGAGGTTTTATTGCAAGCTTGAGCCTGGACTGCAAACAGCCTCTAAGACCATTGCAACGGTTGAGTGGGGAGCAGCCCCGAGGGGGTGAGAAAGCCCTCTATTTAAGAGATTTCCAAGCATTCACACACAAAGACCTGTATGTTATTGGTTAACATTTGAACAGCTAAACATTTGTCCTCCTCTGGTTGGATCCCGCCAATCTATTTGATTCTCATTGGGTCCTGCCAGAACTGAATGGTCCTAGAGGAAGAAGGGAGGAGGGAAGGGGTGAACTATGCAGGAGATGAGTTGGGGCTAGGCCCCCCTGTCCTTGATAGATAAGGTTTCCAGGCAGCTGCACATTCCTCAGACAAATATCTCTTAACAACCTTCATAAGCCCATGGGCCCAGCAGTCCTGTTTGTCCTGTATTGGCTCTTGAGGGTGCAGTCGCAACTGCCGGCATCCTGGTGATTAAGACAGTTAGCTGCGCAGATATCACCCTGTTCTCAACACTTTCTCCCCACCCTTCCCAACTTTTCTTCATCTGCTGCCTATTTATTCAGAAGTTTCTGGAAGATCTCTTTGAGGTTGCTCTGGGCATGCCTGTAGACACGACCCACCGTGTCCCCAAGCTGGGACTATTTCTGAATCTGCTCTGAGAAGGGAGCGCCGCATCCCCATACGCATGACCCACGAGGGTCTCCAAGCTGGACATCTGCCTAAGACTGGTCTCCTTGAGGCTGGTTTGAAGAGAAGGGAGCTCTACTCATCCCTGTGGGGTGACCCACCCTCTGGGGGTTGCTCCTGGGGTCAGGGCTCCAGTCATCACCCCAGACCGCAGGCACCGCCCCCTACTAGCCACGCCCAGTGCAGGACACTGCTCATGCTCAGAGGCAGGTAGTTCCTGGTTCTCACGGTGAATCTCTCGGCTCCTTCCTCCACCCTCAGCGGGTGCTAAATAAAATCTGTTCCCACTGCTTTAACCAGGTCTGGCTGTGTTCATCTGTGGCATCACTAGAAGTGGAATCTCAGGAGAGGAGAAAAGGGAGACCTCAGACCCTGTACTCTGCCAGGCCAAGCACTGCTGTAGCCAGGGGCCAAGCAGGCAGAGGTGCAGACAGGAGCACCTGCTTCACTCATGTGCCCCAGGGTTGAAGGTCAGAAACAGGCCAACATAGAGGACTCTGGGAAGTGTAGGCTTTGAGATGGAGTGACTGAGGATATGGCCAAGGACTGCCAGGGATCATGGATTTTAAGAAAAGCAGGTAAATCCCAGCCCCTGTTGGCTACTTTCAGGTTAGGAGAACCCAAGCTCAGACCAAGCTCCTAGCAGCCTCTGGGAGCTGCAAGCTGTACTCCTTTGCTCTGGGGCATTCTGGGTAATTCTGTCTGTCCTTCCTGCCCAGATCTCACCAGATACTGTGCCTCTGGGAGCCGCGCAGTAATTCCAAGGGGTTCTGGACAGTCTAATTTTGTGTTGTGCCCACTCAGCCATCAACAGGCAGGGCCATCAGTGCTGTATGCCACATGATGGCCCGAGTGCCCTGAGAGACCCTGGCAGTGGAGACTGGTGTTCTTTCCATGCATCCCTCATTCCAGAAGCCTGTATGGACTGCAAGTAGCACATTCACCTCGTACCCCATGCAGCCTTCAATGCAGAGGCATCTGGAGCCTCAGGCCCCCAGGATCATGGACATTGTAGTCTGGTGTTATGTTGGTGCAGCCAACACTATGGTGGCTCCTCAGAGTTCTGAGTTCCTGGGAATTCCTGGTATCATGGTCCAGTTTACTCAAGTGTCCCTGACCTCACAGGTCTCTGAGAGCTGTGGGTCATGATTACTCTTGGTATTGCAGTGCATCCTACCTAAGTGGACCTCACCATCAAGGCTCCCAGGATCTGCACACCACAAGCCTGCCTGGGCACCCTGACAAGTCTGGGTAGTGCAGTACAAAGCTTGCTCATACAACCCTGAACAAGATGGTGTCTGGGAGCTGCAGGCCCCCAGGAAGTCCGGGTGGTATAGTCTTGCCTTCTACCTCCACAACCCTCCCTTCGGAGGCCTCTTGGAGTGGCAGGCCACACAGGCACCTGAACATCTCCAAGAATTCTGGGTAGTATAGTTCAGTTCTCTACCTTGCAGCCCTCACCACTGAGCATCCCAGGAGCTGCAATTTCCAGAGAATTCTGGGTAATGTAATTAAGCGTTTTGCCTGCATGCCCCTGCTGTGAGGGCCATGAGGACTGCAGGCCACCTGCTTGCCGTGGTAATGCAGACCTCACTGTAGAGGACTCTGAGACTACAGGCTGCACAGTCACCAGGGTATCCCCAGGAATTGTGGGTAGTGTTGTCTGACCTTCAGCATGCATGCCTTGCTGTGGAGGCTTTGGGAGTTGCAGGCAGGATGCTCATGTAGGCAACACCTCCCCCTCAGGATTCTGGGTAGTATAGTTAAGTTCTCTTCCCTGCAGCTCTCATCACAGAGGATCCTGGGAGCAGCTGGCACTAAGGTCTTATGTTTTGCCCATGCACCACAGAGGGTCCTAGAAGTTATAGCCCCTGAGAATTACAGGGATGTAGGCTAATGGTTTGTCTGATCACCACAGAGGATCCTGGGGATTCTGCATAATGCAGTCTCGTATGTTGCTTGCACTGCCCAGCTGGGGAGACCACATGAGCTGCAACTCCCATGCTTTTCCTGGTACCCAGGAGATTCTAGGTAGCATAGCCCTCATCACAGAAACCTCTGTGAGTTACAGGGTTATGGGATTACAGGGTGTACAAACATACCCCGCATTGACTCTGGTATTCTGCCTTTGCAGCCCTCACTCCAGAGGCCCTGGGAATGGCAGGCACCCAAGGATACAAGAAGCACCCTTTGTCATTCTGCCTGCATAGCCCTCACTGCAGAGGTCTCTGCAAGCTGCAGGTCCCCGAGGGTTATATGTCACACAGCCTGTCATTTGGACCATGCTGCCCTCGATGCAGAGGGATCTGGGAACTACAGGCCCTGACAGATTCAATAGTGCAGTCCATTGTAACCTTCACACTCTCACCCCAGTTTCCTGGGAGCAGCTTGCCACATTCTCATCAGCCACTCCTGAGGACTCTGGGCAATGTAGTAACCAATAAGTGTTCTCT
Organism: Sciurus carolinensis; assembly: GCF_902686445.1. Lineage (NCBI taxonomy): Eukaryota > Metazoa > Chordata > Mammalia > Rodentia > Sciuridae > Sciurus > Sciurus carolinensis. Next base: position 74,055 of record NW_025920457.1, read on the forward strand.
TTTCTACATTGTATCTGACATGAAAGGGCCACACTGCCATTTAAAAACCTGGCTTATATCTGTTTCTACTTTTGATGATTAACACTGTTTCCTAAATGTTTAAGAGATAGAAAGCTATCCTTTTACTTTTGCTAGTGTTGCTAACATATGCATACCTGTGATTATAATTATTACACACTATGGATTCTGAATTTTACTTTAACAGTTAAACTTAGTTAATTGTGACACTAGCCATTACTAGCTTCTTCTTTTTTGTTCTTTTTTTTTTCTTTTTTCTTTCTTTCTTTCTTTCTTTCTTTCTTTCTTTCTTTCTTTCTTTCTTTCTTTTTTTTTTTTTACTAACCTCTTTTTATATTAGATATATTCATGTTCTTAAAGTATAAAGGCCTTGGGGCTGGGGTTGTGGCTCAGTGATAGAGAATTTGCCTAGCACATGTGAAGCACTGGGTTCAATCCCTAGCACCACATACAACTAAATAAACCAAATAAAGGTATCGTGTCCATCTGCAACTAAAAAAAAAAGAAAGCATACAGGGTTTTTAAAATGTAAAGCTTGGGGGAGTCCTTTACCAAGATGATGTTCTCTAAACTAAAATTGTAGTAATAGTCTCTTTCAGGTTTATATAGAAATAACAAATTTGATTGGCATTTATTTATGTCGTTTAATGTTTTCTAACTGGATAAGGGTAACCTGTTATTGATACCGCCGTTTACCGGTGATGAGTTCTGCTCCTTCTAAAGTTGAAGTATGAACACTAGAGAAGCACGCCAAGGCAAGCATATTAAGCCGGTTTTATTTAAAAGTAGTGATAATACAGACTTCTCCCGGGAGAGAAGAGGCCGATGTTCTAAAGTCCCAAGAAGTGAGCACACTCCACATCTTTTATAGGTTAAGGTCTCTTTTGTTCTCCAGTTCTCTCCCCCTTATCTCTCCTTCCTACCTATTTGACTAGGTCTGGTTTTGCAGGTGAGATGTAAAAAGTGAGAAGCAGATGGGGCAGGGGAGGGCCAAAGTGATCCCGCCAGGCAAGGGCCCAGGGGGCATTAATTAGCAGCTCCTTGCTTGCAGTCCTTGACAAGCTCAGGTAAATGTGGTAGTCACAGAGATCCTTAACATTCCATTCTCCCAGGGCAGTCTCCAACTTCCAGAGGCAGATGGCTTTCATGGCTTTCATTTCCTCGATTTGACCTGATCCCCTATTTCTACACTAACTGCCTGTCCCCAATTCTGGTTTCATTATCAACAAGTTATATATAAAATTTTGTGTCATTCTTTACACTGGGATGGGAATTTAAATGTATTTTTGGAAAATAATAAGCAGAGCCTGATTTGTTTAAAGGTTGATAATGTGGTATATGCAAGCATTTTGCCACTTTTCCACAAAAGGGAAGTTAAGAGCTCTCTTAGCCTTTGTTTGATTCATGTTTCAGATGTAATGTTGTTTTATGTTAATCAATATTCACATGGATTCAGAAAACCATACATGAGAAATTTGTAGAATGATATTTTTAAAAAGAGGCAAAGATCAATTTCAAAAATAAAATACTTTAAGATTTGTCAGGAAACCAGTGTCCTCTCAGTGCTTAAGTAAAGGTTTGGGTAAATTGTAAAAGGTATTGTAAAAGAGTTTTTTTTTTAAAGTAAAACTGGTATATTATTGAGTTGATAAATTTATGGGTCTTCATAAAGGTTAAAGAGATACTAAAGATACATTAGTGTTCATTTTGTTTTTTCCTTGTAAAACTTTATAACTGTTGACTGTTGGTGTTTTGCAAAAGTGCTACTTCTTGGGGTTGGGGAGATAGCTCAGTCGGTAGAGTGCTTGCCTTGTAAGCACAAGGCCCTGGGTTCAATCCCCAGCACCCCAAAAAAAAAAAAAAAAAAAAAAAAAAAAAAAGTGCTACTTCTAACAGAACAACCTGAGTTAATTTAATACAATATGTCATCATCTACAGGACAGATGAGATAAAAATGCTGACTTTCAGTACTAACACTGACCCCAATTAATTGAAAAGGGTGCCTACAAATAGACATTAAGTTATGACCAATTTTCCCACTTTAAAACTGGTAAAATAGACTTGCTGGATGTTTAAAACCAGAAACTTGGAAACTAAATTCAAGGAAGTAAAAGGGCCAAGAAAAAAGCAGCCAACATTTTGGTCTTGTCATCTAAGGTCAACCAGGACCCAGGGAATGACAGGACCCCTCTAAAAACCTAACTCCAGTGAATCACCTGACCTCCCAATCAGGGGGCTCAAGAAGACCTTTGAGAACAGGACGCCAACCAGTGCACATTCTGCAAAGAAGAGGGTCATTGAAGAGGAAAATTCCCTTTATGCTTCAAAAGGAAGCCACATATAGTCAGTAAGACCCTGACCCATTCTGGCAGATGCCATGACCGGTAGAGGAAGGACACAGGAGCCAGGAGTCTTTTCACACATTCCCAAGAGTGATCTCTGGATCTCAGCTGACCCTAAGAGTAGATAAGAAAAATGTTAATTTTGACCAACTTGGTCTTAAACATCTGGCATGACAGTATGAACAAAGCACAGTAATATGTGGACATTTAAAATGAAAGACAATTTTTCAATGTAACTAAAGATGTACACTTGTGTTAGCCCTACCAAAAGCAAGTAAAGCTGGAGGCTGTAAAGGAAGGGTTCTTATGTGGGAGTGCCTAATAATAACTACCACAAAGGACTCTAGAGTCACATGTTTGTCCTGAGTTTCAGATACTGGTTAAAATAATAATTGCTTTTGTGCTAATTATTTACAAATTAAATAAAAGTTTGGGTAAAGCTGTCATGCTTATTGTTGTCCTAGCAAGATCTCTGCCCTATGTATGCCTTGTCCAGTCACCCACCAACTTCCATTGTGGAACACTAAACTGTTCTGACGCTAAATACCCTTAACTGTGCATGCCCCATCTGATAGAGAACAGGGTCTTCAGGTCATTAACGTCCAATTTCACCCTCTCTCAGCAGGAAGCAGTTTGGAGTTTTGTCACCCATTTTTCCATAGAAATGGAAGGTAGAAATTGACGGTTGGCAAAGGTAACAATGGTCCACTTCATGCTTTGAGTATATCCTTGCTGCCACTGAAGCTTATCTTAAAGCAAACATGTTTTCTCCTCTTCTCCCTCTCCTAAATTAACAAGTGAATCACAATCCATAGGGAACACCTGAAATTAGCCTTTGCATCACTTCCCTGAGGAACAGAATCACAGTCTCTGGGACAAAGACTAACCCTTTGCAAAGAAATAAAACTCATTTTTCCTTTTTCTCAAAATCATATCCTCATTATTGGGTTGGCATCAGGGAGGAACTGAGCTTTCAGTAACAAGAGCATCTGGGCAGGCAGGAGGGGACAGTGTGGGTAAGCATTCCCAAGTACAGCTTCCAGCAGAGTCTATAGGACAGCACCTGGACGGTGATTCCAGTTCCCAAGGTGAAGCAAATGCCTTGAGGTCAGTATGATTTGTTCTGGGGAAAAAAAATAAAGACATAAACCAAGGTTTACTTGAGGCAACAGAGGATTTGACAACAGGTAAAGAGATTGGAGGTATGAGGAGCTTATAACATTATACCCTTTTAAAAATTCATAGATTTAATAATGAAGCATACTACCATAGAGGGATCAATGGTAGTAATTAAGGCTTCTTTCAGAAATAGACTGGAACTGTGAAGGTTAGAACTGAAGTTATGGAGAATTCTTTACTTCAATGGAGAGACAAGGGACACAGGTGAAAAAAGATACACGGAAACAGGAATGTGGAGAGACAGAGAGAACAAGAGACAAGGTGGAGAGACAGACAAACAAAGAGAAACAGATGGGGAGAGACAAAGATACAGAGAGAGGGAGAGAGGCGGGGATGGAGAGAGGCAAAGCCCTCCCTGCTCACCGGTGCCCCTCACCTGCAGCACCTGGTAGCACCACTCTCCCCCTGACCTGCAGTGCTCCCAGCCCTTTCCCCCCGCTCACAGGACCCCTGACCTGCAGCACCTGGCAGCACCACTCTCCCCCTGACCTGCAGTGCTCCCAGCCCTTTCCCCCGCTCACAGGACCCCTGACCTGCAGCCCTCATGAGTCTTCTGCAGGACCTCTTCCTGGTACCGCTCTGGGCTTCGCGGTCACTGCTCGGTGGCCCCTCTCCAGCAGCTTCCTGAGTAAGAACGCTTTTGGAGATCTCATACCCAAGGAATCTGTTCTGTTCTCGCCCGGGGCTGATGATTAGATTGGGGTTAAGACGATGATTTCTCTCAGTGTGAAGACTTTGTTTCATTCTCTCACTACATCTAGAATGGCAGCTGAAAACTCCAAATCCATTCTGATTCTGGATTCTTTGTAGTAACCATTGTTTTCACTTTTCTAGAAGCTCTTCAAATCTCTATCCCTGATATTCTCAAATTTCACAGTAAAATGTTTAGCATAGAATAACTCTCGGAACTTCCTGCCCCAGTTCAACTCCCTCGACTAGCTCTTTCTGGATTTACCCCTGAACTTCCCTCTTAGTCTTCCTCTATTATACTGGGGCATGCTGGGTTTCTGAGACCCATCAGCTTTCTTAGCAGAGGAGGGGTGCATCCAGGCACAGGGACACGCCCCTGCAGCCGGCTGTGCCAGAAAAGCCAGCTAGAAGGGCTCTGACTTCGAGCAACAGGCTTGGGTCCCTGGCCACACACTGATCAGCCACCCTCACCAAGGCAGGTCCACAAAAGTGCTGAGCTAACACCGCTGACTTCTCCATCAGCTTAATAGGCAATTCAAAGAACACTGGACCTCTATGGTGACCTCGTCCTGTAAGACCCACCTACATGGCTAAACAACTGCCCTGTTCTGCAGGCTGAAGGCATCAATTTTCTGTGGTGACTGTAACAAAGTACCACAACTGGGTAACCTAAAGTAGCAGGCATGTTCTCCACAGTCCTGGAGGCTGGGAGTCACAGTCCAGGTGGTGGTCTTGCTCCCTCTGCAGGCTCTGGAGGAGGGCCACCTGCCTCTGCAGCTCCTGGTGGCTCCCGACATTCTTTGGCTTGCGGCAGTGTGACTACAATCTGCCTTCATCTTCTCATGACCTTCTCACTCTGTCTCTTTCTGTGTCTCCTCTCATTGTGTAAAATCACCAGCCCGTCCTGGATTAGGGCCCATCCTAACTTCCTATGATCCCCTTAGGTTGATGACATCTGCAAACATCCTGTTTCTAAACAGGGTCACAGTCACAGGTACCAGAGGTTAGGACTTCAACAAGCCTTCTTGGGGTCCCCAATAAAACCCATGATAAGGATTTTTAAAGAAGTTCCACAGAGCCCTTTCTTTCTCAACGTGACCTGATTTTCAATTCCAGTTTTTACAGACGTATAATCTGCGTGACTTTCCGTGATCAGTTGCTACCTCATTCTTTTCCACGTTCACACTGGGCACTGCAGCATTTTAATTACCAAGCACAACAGATCGCTCTAGAGTTAGAAATTATCAAATACACATGCATATTGCTCACCACCTTTACCATTTGATTTACTTATTCTGCAGTTGATTCTAATTTTCCAGGTCCACTAACTCCTCTAGAGCTCCCTTGCTCTGCTCAATCATGATGGAGGCCTCCTGGGATCTGTGCACCCTGTCCTTGCCCAACAGCCCCCCACTGGCCTCCTGAGCCCTACACCACCTGATATCAGCTCACTGGGTCTCCTGTCCTCCTGAGCCTTTGCCACCTGATGCTCACTGGGTCTCCTGGCCTCCTAAGCCCTATGCCACCTGATACTCATGGGTCTCCTGGTCTCCTGATTCCTATACCACCTGATGCTCATGGGTCTCCTGGACTCCTGATTCCTATACCACCTGATGCTCATGGGTCTCCTGGTCTCCTGATTCCTATACCACCTGATGCTCATGGGTCTCCTGGACTCCTGAGTCCTATACCACCTGATGCTCATGGGTCTCCTGGTCTCCTGATTCCTATACCACCTGATGCTCCTGGGTCTCCTGGACTCCTGAGGCCCACACCACTGTCCCCATGGACTCCAAAGTGATGACTCTACTTTTGTGTTTCCTTGCACTACCAAACTGATCTTCAAGTGATCCCTTTAATTAAAGCTTTCTGACAATATGTCTTTGAGAAAGAAAAAAGAATTCTTTAACTTGGCTCACTCTAGCTGTGGCATGTATAGTGGACAAATTCACATCCAGACCTCGTTCACATATTATGTCAAGATAAATTAGATTTATAACAGGGAACACCAGGCCCTCCAGGATCCCCTTGTTTTATGAAATTAAATTTCATTCCTGTCTCCTTTCAATGGTAGAAAATAGGAATCATTGTAATTTAGAAATTAGTTGAATAAAAGTCACAAGAAAGATATTTCGTTTTCAATGATAATATTTAATATTTGGCAAGGATGAAGTTAAGATCTGATTATTATAGGAAATTTGGAATATAAACAGCATGAGTTCACCTCAGAACTCTCCCACTGCCTCACACATGAGCTTTGGGGAAAAGGCCCATATCTAAACCATAATGATCTTGAATCTTCCTGCAGGACCTAATGGAGAGGAAGGAAGTGAGGAGTTGTAGACCACAGCTCCAGAGCAATTCCAGGAGTGGGATGCCCGGGTCTCCCCTCCACACCAGCAGACCTCACCAACAACCTGACCTTATCATCTGCATTCTTGCTTCAAGGTGGTCCAGGGTGGTTCTGAACTCGACCACCCAAGGAAGAGACCCTCATGCCATGGTCATTTTAGGTTCTCCTCTGAAGTAGTCTGTGAACCTGGCTAGTGAAAGAGCTACTTGACTTCACAGCTCTGTCTAGCTGTCCTTCCATCAGGAAAAGTGACTGAGCATGGCTTTGAGATGAAAACAGTTCACTGAGAAAACTTCCAGAACCCCAGCCAGCAGCCAAGAGTGCCTGTCAGTGTCACCACAAAAAAAAAAAAAAAAAAGAAAAAAGTGCACCCTCTGCTTTTTCTGTGTATCTTCCTCCTCTCTCCACCTTTTGAACTAGGGCAGTGGTTTAGAAGAACTATGGACTAAATAACTGCATTCTCTCTAGTTTTATATGTTGAAAACTAGCCATCATTATTGATGGCAATAGGAGACTGAACCTTGGAAAGGTGATTGGGTCATGAGGGTGGAGTCCTTGGGAATGGTACTAGTGCCCTTAGAAAAGAGGATCCAGACCTCCAGCCCCTTCCCTCTGCGAGGACACCCAAAGAGAATGGCTGTCTATAAACTAGGATTGAGGCCTTCACCAGACACCTGATCTGCAGGAACTTTGACCTTGGACTTTGTGGCCTCCAGTACTATGACAAATGCATTTCTGTTGTTTACAAAGTATTGGTTCATGAAATTTTATTAAATCTTTTCAAGTTGCCTAAGACAGGAGAGTGCAGGAGATGGCCGTGTGACAAATTGGAGTCCTGTTAGGATGGCTTACCTCTTTCCTTCCGCCTGCTCAGTTCTTGAGGTCCAGAGCCAAGGATTCCACTCTCAGTCCTGGACACACATTAGGAATTCTGTCATCACCACAGTCAAGAAGTATCCTCCCCATCCAAGCATCATTCTTTCTGAGGTAGACCAGCATGCTTGCATTGAGCATTACTCTGTGCCAGCGAGAGATACTGAGAAAGGTGAAAACAATTCTTGCCTTAAGGAAGTCAAACTCGAGTGGGGAAAGCAGCAAGTGAAACGATGGATATTCTGAAATGGTTCATCTCTAAAAGTATTCTGTGAACAAGACACAAGATACAAAATAGGTCACATGTTAAGGAAGTTCTAACCAGAGAGGAAGTACTTGAGAACCTGAGTACCATCTATCCTGGCATCAGCAGAGGTCTCTCCATAGTGTGGAGACCTTTATATCAAAAGCAAGAAAAGAGGCTGCAAGGAAATGCAGTCGGCTGGCACCTCTCCAGGAGGTCCGGGAAGCATGACCCAGTCTCCTGTAAGTCAGGGACAGTGGCATGAGTGTGCTCTTGGTGATCTCTGCCGTCACATTGGCAGGCAGCTGGCTTTATTGCAATTCCATATACAAAGTGAAGAGAACTTTCTGCTGCATAGACTATCCACCCATTTAATAAAGGCATACCAGACTGCTTCAGGCTGCCAGGACTCGAGTCAACATGCTTGGGATAGAGCGGTTGCTCTGTTACCATTTGGCCGACTCTGCAAGGGGAATTACGACACTCTCACTTCTACGAGCTGTAAGCAGAGGTTGTTGGAAGAACATTGATTTCTGGGGAAGCAAAGTGTTATGTTTCTGGTGACCTAGGGAGAAATGTGATGGAGACCATGTGTTGCAGTTGAAGCACCCACGTCCCCTGCCTAGACCCCATTCCAACACTCACGTCCCCATGCCGCCGTCTACCTCCTTCCCCATCCCCAGGACCCGAACTCCTTCTCTCCTGCTTTTGAGCACAGCAGGCGCTGGGCCAATGAGAATGTCCTGGAGATGGCACTGAGACGGTAGGGGCAGTGTTCTCCAGCGGAGCAGGGGTGTGAGCGAGGCTGAGCTGTGCACGGGAGGGTGGGGACAGACAGAGGGGATAGCCGGCCTGAGAGAAGGGCCAGGACACTGAGAGTCAGGCAAGGAAAGGCTTCCATGAGCAGACTGACTCTTTAAGCAAACTTCAGTGCTCACCGCCACTGACCTTGACGTCCAGGGAGCACTCACTGCTGCTGACCATGAGGTCCAGTGGACACCCTGACCATGGAGTCCTGGGAGTGCTCACCGCCACTGACCATGAGCTCCAGGGAGTGCCCCTACTCCTGACCATGAGTACAGGGACCCTCAGCATGTAGAGTCCCCTGCCACTGAGCTTGTACTCCCAGGAGGGTTGCCGACGTGGAAAACAGGCAAATGTGGCTGATGTGACCCAGCCTGCAGGGCTTTTTGGGTTGAGACATTTTTTTTTTTTTTATAGTTATGTATTTTTTTTTTTAAATTTTTTTTGTAAACAAATGGGATACATGTTGTTTCTCTGTCTGTACATGGCGTAAAGGCATACCATTTGTGTAATCATACATTTACATAGAGTAATGTTGTTTGATTCATTCTGTTATTTTTTTTCCCCTTCCCCCCACCCCTCCCACCCCTCCCCTCCCTCTATACAGTCCTTCCTTCCTCCATTCTTGCCCCCCTCCCTAACCCTAACTCTAACCCTAACACTAACCCCTCCCACCCCCCATTATGTGTCATCATCCACTTATTAGCGATATCATTCTTCCTTTGGTTTTTTGAGATTGGCTTATCTCACTTAGCATGATATTCTCCAGTTTCATCCATTTGCCTGCAAATGCCATAATTTTATCATTCTTTATGGCTGAGTAATATTCCATTGTATATATATACCAAATTTTCTTTATCCATTCATCAATTGAAGGACATCTAGGTTGGTTCCATAGTCTGGCTATTGTGAACTGAGCACCTATGAACATTGATGTGGCTGTATCTCTGTAATATGCTGATTTTAAGTCCTTTGGGTATAGGCCAAGGAGTGGGATAGCTGGGTCAAATGGTGGTTCCATTCCAAGTTTTCTAAGGAGTCTCCACACTGCTTTCCAGAGTGGCTGCACTAATTTGCAGCCCCACCAGCAATGTAAGAGTGTACCTTTCTCCCCACATCCTCGCCAACACCTGTTGTTGCTTGTATTCTTGATACTCGCCATTCTAATTGGGGTGAGATGGAATCTTAGGGTGGTTTTGATTTGCATTTCTCTTATTACTAGAGATGTTGAACATTTATCCATATGTTTGTTGATTGCTTGTAGATCTTCTTCTGTGAAGTGTCTATTCATTTCCTTAGCCCATTTGTCGATTGGATTATTTGCATTCTTGGTGTAGAGTTTTTTGAGTTCTTTATAGATTCTGGAGATTAGCGCTCTATCTGAAGTATGATTGGCAAAGATTTTCTCCCACTCTGTAAGCTCTTTCTTCGCATTGCTGATAGTTTCCTTTGCTGAGAGAAAGCTTTTTAGTTTGAATCTATCCCAGTAATTAACTCTTGCTTTTATTTCTTGTGCTATGGGAGTCCTGTTGAGGAAGTCTGGTCCTAAGCCGACATGTTGAAGCTCTGGACCTACTTTTTCTTCTATAAGATGCAAGGTCTCTGGTCTGATTCTGAGATCCTTAATCCATTTTGAGTTTAGTTTCGTGCATGGTGAGAGATATGGGTTTAGTTTCATTCTGTTGCATATGGATTTCCAATTCTCCCAACACCATTTGTTGAAGAGGCTCTTTTCTCCATTGCATATTTTTGGCCCCTTTGTCTAGTATGAAAAAATTGTATTTATTTGGGTTTGTGTCTGTGTCCTCTATTCTGTACCATTGATCTACCTTTCTATTTTGGTACCAATACCATGCTGTTTTTGTTACTATTGCTTTGTAGTAGAGTTGAAGATCTGGTATTGCGATACCCCCTGCTTCACTCTTTCTGCCAAGGATTGCTTTAGCTATTCTGGGTTTCTTATTCTTCCAGATGAATTTCATAAGTTCTTGCTCTATTTCTGTAAGGTACATCATTGGGATTTTAATTGGAATTGCAATGAATCTGTATAGCACTTTTGGTAGTATGGCCATTTTGACAATATTAATTCTTCCTATCCAAGAACATGGGAGATCTTTCCATCTTCTAAGGTTTTCTTTAATTTCTTTCTTTAGTGTTCTGTAGTTCTCATTGTAGAGGTCTTTCACCTCTTTTGTGAGATTGATTCCCAAGTATTTTATTTTTTTCGAAGCTATTGTGAATGGGGTAGTTTTCCTGATTTCTCTTTCTGAAGATTCATCGCTTATGTATAAAAATGCCTTAGATTTATGTGCATTGATCTTATATCCCGCTACTTTACTGAATTCACTTATGAGATCTAAAAGTTTTCTGGTGGAATTTCCTGGTTCCTCTAAGTATACAATCATATCATCAGCAAATAGGGAGAGTTTGAGTTCTTCTTTTCCTATTCGTATCCCTTTAATTCCTTTGGTCTGTCTAATTGCTCTGGCTAGAGTTTCAAGGACGATATTGAATAGAAGTGGTGAAAGAGGGCATCCCTGCCTTGTTCCGGTTTTTAGAGGGAATGCTTTCAGTTTTTCACCATTTAGAATGATATTAGCCATGGGCTTAGTGTAGATGGCCTTTACAATGTTAAGGAATGTTCCCACTGTCCCTATTTTTTCTAGTGTTTTGAGCATGAAGGGGTGCTGTATTTTATCAAATGCTTTTTTCTGCATCTATTGAAATAATCATGTGATTCTTGACTTTAAGTCTATTGATATGGTGAATGACATTTATTGATTTCCTGATGTTGAACCAACCTTGCATCCCTGGGATGAAACCCACTTGATCATGGTGCACTATCTTTTTAATATGTTTTTGTATGCGATTTGCTAAAATTTTGTTGAGAATTTTTGCGTTGATGTTCATTAAGGATATTGGTCTGAAATTTTCTTTCCTCGATGTGTCTCTGTCTGGTTTAGGTATCAGGGTAATATTGGCTTCATAGAATGAGTTTGGGAGGGTTCCCTCCTCTTCTATTTCATGGAATACTTTGAGAAGTATTGGAATGAGCTCTTCTTTAAAGGTTTTGTAGAACTTGGCTGAGAACCCATCTGGTCCTGGACTTTTCTTTGTTGGTAGGCTTTTGATGACTTCTTCTATTTCATTACTTGAAATTGGTCTATTTAAATTGTGTATGTCCTCCTCGTTCAGTTTAGGCAATTCATATGTCTCTAGAAACCTGTTGATGTCTTCAAAATTTTCTATTTTGTTGGAGTATAGATTTTCAAAATAGCTTCTAATTATGTTTTGTATTTCAGTCGTGTCTGTTGTGATATTTCCTTGTTCATTCTGAATTTTAGTGATTTGGGTTTTCTCTCGTCTTCTCTTTGTTAGTGTGGCTAAAGGTTTATCAATTTTGTTTATTTTTTTGAAGAACCAACTATTTATTTTGTCAATTTTTTCTATTGTTTCTTTTGTTTCAATTTCGTTGATTTCAGCTCTGAGTTTAACTATTTCCTGTCTTCTACTACTTTTGGTGTTGGTCTGTTCTTCCTTTTCTAGGGCTTTGAGCTGTAGTGTTAGGTCGTTTATTTGTTGAGTTTTACTTCTTTTATTAAATGCGCTCCATGAAATAAATCTTCCTCTAAGTACTGCTTTCATAGTGTCCCAGAGATTTTGATATGATGTTTCTTTGTTCTCATTTATCTCTAAGAATTTTTTTAATTTCCTTCCTAATATCTTCTGTTATCCATTCATCATATAATAGCATATTGTTTAATCTCCAGGTGTTGGAGTAGTTTCTGTTTTTTACTCTTTCATTTATTTCTAACTTCAATCCATTATGATCTGATAGAATACAAGGTAGTGTCTCTATCTTCTTGTATTTGCTGACATTAGCCTTGTGGCATAATATATGGTCTATTTAGAGAAGGATCCATGTGCTGCTGAGAAGAAAGTGTATTCACTCTTGGTTGGATGGTATATTTTATAAATGTCTGTTAAGTCTAAATTATTGATTGTGTTATTGAGATCTATGGTTTCTTTGTTCAATTTTTGTTTGGAAGATCTGTCCAGTGGTGAGAGAGGCGTGTTAAAATCACCTAGTATTATTGTGTTATGGTCTATTTAGTTTCCAAAATTGAGAAGGATTTGTTTAACATACATGGATGAGCCACTGTTTGGGGCATAGATGTTTATGATTGTTATATCTTGCTGATTTATGCTTCCCTTAAGCAGTATGAAATGTCCTTCTTTATCCCTTCTGACTAACATTGGCTTGAAGTCCACATTATCTGAAATGAGGATGGATACTCCAGCTTTTTTGCTGAGTCCATGTGCATGGTATGTTTTTCCCCATCCTTTCACCTTTAGTCTATGGGTATCTCTTTCTATGAGGTAAGTCTCTTGCAGGCAACATATTGTTGGATCTTTCTTTTTAATCCAATCTGCCAGTCTATGTCTTTTGATTGATGAATTCAGGCCATTAACATTCAGGGTTATTATTGAGATATGATTTGTATTCCCGGTCATTTGGTTCATATTTAAAATTTTATTTATTTATTTATTTATTTTTTGACACATCTTGGTTCCTCCTTTATTTGACAGTTCCTTTAGGGTAATTCCTCCCTTTGCTAATTTGCTTCTTTGTTTTTTATCTCTTCTTCATGGAATATTTTGCTGAGAATGTTCTGTAATGCTGGCTTTCTTTTTGTAAATTCTTTTAGTTTTTGTTTATCATGGAATGATTTTATTTCATCGTCAAATTTGAAGGTAAGTTTTGCTGGGTATAAGATTCTTGGTTGGCATCCATTTTCTTTCAGAGCTTGAAAAATGTTGTTCCAGGCCCCTCTAGCTTTTAGGGCCTGGATTGAAAAATCTGCTGATATCCGTATTGGTTTCCCCCTGAATGTAATTTGGTTCTTTTCTCTCACAGCCTTTAAAATTCTGTCTTTATTTTGTATGTTAGGTATTTTCATTATAATGTGCCTTGGTGTGGGTCTGTTGTAATTTTGTGTATTTGGAGTCCTATAAGCCTCTTGGACTTGATTTTCCATTTCATTCTTCAGATTTGGGAAATTTTCTGATATTATTTCATTGAATAGATTATTCTTTCCTTTGGTTTGTTTCTCTAAGCCTTCCTCAATCCCAATAATTCTCAAATTTGGCCTTTTCATGATATCCCATAGTTCTTGCAGATTCTATTCATGATTTCTTACCATCTTCTCTGTTTGTTCAACTTTGCTTTCGAGATTAAATATTTTGTCTTCAATATCTGAAGTTCTGTCTTCCAGGTGTTCTATCCTATTGGTTATGCTTTCTATGGAGTTCTTAATTTGGTTTATTTTTTCCTTCATTTCAAGGATTTCTGTTTGGTTTTTTTTCAATATCTCTAACTCTTTATTGAAATGATCTTTTGCTTCCTGTATTTGCTCTTTTAACTGTCGATTGGTGCTATCATTCAATGCCTGCATTTGCTCTTTCATCTCATCATTCAATGCCTGCATTTGCTCTTTCATCTCATCGTTTGCTTCCCTAATCATTTTAATTATGTACATTCTGAACTCCCTTTCTGTCATTTCTTCTGCCATGCTGTTGTTGGATTTTATTGATGTAACATCTAGATTTGTTTAGGGCATTTTCTTCCCTTGTTTTCTCATAATGTTCAGGAATCAGTGGGTCATTAAGATATTGCAGATTTCCTCTATCGACTTATAATGTCCCTGAAGATTGCTAGTATATCCCCTCTTATCCTTCAGTAGCCTGCAGTCTTGGAGGAAGTTGATAATGCGGAGCTCCACGAAGAAGCTGCCTCTCTAGGGGTGGTGACCCTCAGGTGGCGTATATTCCCTGCTAGTGGGCAGAGGTGCCTCCACTTGTTGACCAATGGTCATCCAAAGGGGAACTAGGCTGCGGGCTGAGGCAAGTCCTGTTTGTGCCTGTGTCTCTGGTTTTACCGTCCCTGTGGGAAAACCTCACCCGGCAGGGAAGACTCACTCAGTGGGGACGTCTTGCTGATCAGTTCCCCTCCTAGAGGTTCCCCTCAATCTACAACTACCGCCTGGGCTGGGCTGTCTTCCTCTGCAACGTTCCCAGGGGCCCGGACCTACCTCCTGGGCCTGGGAGCCTCACCCTTCGCAGGCGAGTCTCCTTAGGCTGCCTCTCCCAGAGAATCTGCCTGCAGTCCTGGAAACTTCACTCCGCCCCTAGGCGTGTCTCTGTGCGGCTCTTCCAGCTAGAAGCCACCTAGCTCCTGGGACCCTGCTCTGCACCTAATCGCCTGGCTATGCGGCCCCTCCTCTGAGCCGCCACCTGGAGCCCCGTACAATAGCTTCAATACCCAGAGACCAGCCACACACCTCCTCCTCCGGACAGCGGCCGGGTTTCCGACGCAGTCCCTAGGATTCCAAGCAATTCACTTCGCGTCTCCTCCTCCCGCCAACCGTCCATAGCCCTAGGCAGTCACTCCAAGTCCAAGTGACCCACCCTGTTCCTCCTCCTCCTCCTCGGGGTAGCCCCCCGGGTGTTCAGGAGCGGTGGCTCCGAGACCAAGTGACCCACCACGCTCCTCCTCCAGGCAGGCCACCGGTGTTCAGGAGCGGTCGCTTTTAGTCCAATCAACTCACCACTCGCCTCCTCCTCTGGTAACCGCCTGTGGCTCTGATGCAGTCACTCCTAGACCAAGTGACCCGCCGCACTTCTCCTCTTCCTCCAGGCAACCCCCTGGTGTTCAGGAGTGGTCGTTCTGAGTTCAAACAGCTTGCCACGCAGCTCCTCCTCTGGCAACTGCCTGTGGCTCTGATGCAGTCACTCCTAGACCAAGGGACCCGCTGCGCTCCTCCTCCAGGCAGGCCACCGGTGTTCAGGAGCGGTCTTTCTGAGTTCAAACAGCTTGCCATGCAGCTCCTCCTCTGGCAACCTCCTGTAGCTCTGATGCAGTCACTCCTAGACCAAGGGACCCGCCGCGCTTCTCCTCTTCCTCCGGGCAGCCCCCCGGTGTTCAGAAGTGGTCGTTCTGGGTCTAAACAGCTCACCACGCAGCTCCTCCTCAGGCAGCCGCCCGGAGCCCCAGTGGTTGCTCCGAGTCCAAGCGCTGTGCTGAGCCGCCTCCTCTACGATGATCCCAGTTGTCCGTGTTTACCGCTCCAGTGGGGGGAGGGGCGTCTCGCCGAGCAATTCTAGTTCACAAATTCCCTGTGTTCCGGGGCTACCGCCCCATCCGGGACGCCTCCCCAATGGGAGAGACTCACCCGGAGGCTTTGAGTTGGTTCCAAGTCTCTCACTATCTCCTCTTTTGAATCTTGCCTCCTGGAGCAACATGAAATGCAGCCGCCCCCTAGTCCGCCATCTTGAAACCTCCTATAGTTATGTATTTCAACACTCCTCTTGTAAGGATTTTTTTCTTTTGCATGCTGGGCAAGTTCTCTACCAATGAGCTACATCCCAGCCCTGGAAATTTATGAATGCTGCTCTTGAACCCTGTTAAATCAGTTGAATGGAGTAAAAAAGTGAAGATTCCAAGTCAAATACAGTCTGTGTATGGAGAACTGTCCGCGGGCCGCGGCGCACCGGCTGGTCGCGCGAGCGAGCGGGGAAGGTTCCCGGTTCTCGGCGGGGGAAAGACCCCCTTCCGAAGCCGTTCCTTTGCGCCCTAAAACAAGTAGCCCCAACGTGAGAGAAACAAAAGGTATTTGCTGACGTGGGCGTTGGACAGAAACCGAGACATTTTTTAAAATCATCTACTACAGAACTTTGGAAACTGCTGGGATTCAGTTGCATGAGCTACAGAAATAACCCACAGGCCTGAGATTAGGCTGTGGTTGGAACAACACAGGTTTCCAGTTAAAGCTTTTCTTCAGGTCTTGGAAAATCTCGCTGCAGTCCCTGGGCCTGACACTGGGTGGTGCTTCTACACCACTCTGCTCAGTCCTCTGCAGCAAACCAGGGATCGGAGGTGCCTGGCCCAGCCGGAGCAGGTCAGCAGGGCCTCTCCCCTCCCTGTCTTGCTCTGCAGTAACCCTCCTCCTCTTGAAGTCACAGAAGGCTCTAGCACTGAATTTGTCTTTCATTGTTTAAGGTGACTGGTTTTATTTTATTTTATTTTTGACACAAGGATTGAACCCAGGGGCACTTAACCACTGAGCCACATCTGGGGCCCTTTATATCTTTTAAAATTTTAACAGAGTCTCACTGAGTTGCTGCGACTCACTAAGTTGCTAAGGCTTGCCTTGAACTTGTGATCCTCCCAGACTTGTGATCCTCCCCAGCCATTGGGATTGCAGGTGTGACCACCATGCCTGGCTAATTGACTTTTGTGGAAGCTGTTTGCTTCATGATAGATGTTATAGGACATTAAAAATATCCTTTTTAAAAGGGCATGACTATGCCATGAGGTTTAATTTTTTTTCTTGGATGCTAAAATGATATAAAGACTTTTTTTTTTTGTCAGAAATAAAGCACTTCCAGAGTGTTCTGCCCCGAGATCACATTCATTCTTGTTCTGAACTCCAAACGCCATTTTGAAGTTATATTCATAAAATTACAGAATGAAAGGACTTTTTAAAAAGTCATGAAATGTTAAAAATAGGTAAAAAATGTGACTTTTAGTGCCTGTCACAAGATTTACTTGGGCAGGAAGGTCCAGGTCTTGCAGGCTGTACCCTTCCACTGACCTCAGCACCGTGCCTCTCGACAGGCCGGTTTCCTCGTGAACACTTGCCAGCACTTTCCCTTGGTGGAAGGAATGGAAGGCTGCCGAGTGGCGCTTCCTTCCTCTGCTGCCTCAGGAGGGCTCCAGCCCTGCTCAGCGGAGCACCTCCCTGGCTCTGCAGTGCCCCGGTCCTCCCAGGCTGTCCTGAAGCAGCGGCCTCTGGCAGGTGTGCTCCCTGGCCACACAGCTTGCACGGGCACCCTTGCATCCCTTGGTTGTTCTGTTGTGTGCTGATCTGCTTTTCTGCTATTTTGAGAACTCCTGCTCTGAGTGGCGTGACTCCTCTCTGGCCCTGGGTCTCTTTCCCAAGGCCCATCTAACTCCAAAGGATCATCTCTTGTGCTGCTGGGCTCCATGATAGCAATTGTCTCCGACATCTCTCTACCACTGCTGAGGATGAAAGATTATCTTCATTTCTAGTTCTCCAGTTAGTTTTTTATCTTGGCTTAAGTCCACAACTTTTAGTTGAAAGTACCCATTTTTCTTCATGCTTCTAAAAGCCAAACTCGTGAACTAGAGGAATATGTGAGATCAAATCTAAATAAACTACTTGTTAGTGTAAGTAAGTTCTTAGCAAAAGGCCCAATTCATAGTTAACAACCTTTAAATAAAAGGCATTATTAGTTGAAGTTCTCCAACCAGTTTAATTCAACACACTTTCCAATACCTACTAGATGGTAAATGCTTTATACTGGAGATGGCAGAATTTAAGAATCCACAATCTTATTCCTCCAGGGCTGCTGGGCTCTTCCCACGTCACATGACCAGTGCTCTCTGTGCCAAATGTGGACCAGGGCTCTTGGACCCTTTCATGTATTAGCTCTTTTATTTCTCTCAGGGCAGCTGTTGACATATTTACTCTTTTTTCATCTTCTTATGGCCAGAAAGGAGAGTGAGGGGCAGCAAGGCAGGGAGGTTGGCTGAGAGCACTAGGGCTGGGGTTGACTCCAGGAGTTCTGTCCCTTGGGGACTGTTTCCAGCCCTTCTCTTGATGGCAGCATAACTAGGAGGAGGGACAGACTGGCATTCGGGTGTTTTGTGGGTTGAGTTAGTCTTGGAAGCAGAAAGCTGGGGACTTACCAGCACCCTGGATGTGTGTGGCAGGCAGGACGCACGTTGAGACAGGAGGGGAAGGTATCCAGGACACCCCAGGCCAGCAGGGTCTGATCTAGGAAGGTGACCTAGCCCAGACAACTCAACTCATCCTGGGATGGGAGTGGGTGAGCCTGGATGTGGCCTCCTGTCCTCAGGCAGCCACCACCCTCTTGCTGACCCACTTCCTGGCCTGCCTTAGAGAGGAGGGCTGGAGGTGAGTGTTTCCTCCAGCACCTGCCACACATGGCCAAATTGAGGACGTCGGTGGTTCAGAGCAGCTCCTGATGGCACTGCATAGGGAAGAGGGCATTGGAGTGCCAGTCCTGGAGACCACACCCAACATCTGCCCATGCTTTCAACAAAGCCCCATGTCGCAATGTACCTGACAGAATGACCCAGGTGTGTGGAGGCAGAGCAGTAGGGTGTGGGGTGAGCAGCCTCTATGCAGTGCTCCCTCCAGTGGGCAGGAGGAGGAAGAGCTGCAGGGAGTAGGTGAGCAGCCTCTGCACAGTGCTCCCCTCAGGTGGGCAGGAGGAGGCAGAGCAGAGGGAGCAGGTGAGCAGCCTCTGTGCAGTGCTCCCTCAGGTGGGCAGGAGGAGGCAGAGAAGAGAGAGGAGGTGAGCAGCCTCTGTGCAGTGCTCCCTCAGGTGGGCAGGAGGAGGCAGAGCAGAGGGAGCAGGTGAGCAGCTTCTGTACAGTGCTCCCTCAGGTGGGCAGGAGGAGGCAGAGAAGAGAGAGGAGGTGAGCAGCCTGTATGTAGTGCTCCCTCAGGTGGGCAGGAGGAGGCAGAGAAGAGAGAGGAGGTGAGCAGCCTCTGTGCAGTGCTCCCTCAGGTGGGCAGGAGGAGGCAGAGCAGAGGGAGCAGGTGAGCAGCCTCTGCAGTGGTCCCTCAGGGGGGGCAGGAGGAAGCAGAGTAGAGGGAGCAGGTGAGCAGCCTCTATGTAGTGCTCCCTCAGGTGGGCAGGAGGAGGCAGAGCAGAGGGAGCAGGTGAGCAGCTCTGTGCAGTGCTCCCTCAGGGGGGCAGGAGGAGGCAGAGCAGAGGGAGCAGGTGAGCAGCTCTGTGCAGTGCTCCCTCAGGGGGGCAGGAAGAAGCAGAGCAGAGGGAGCAGGTGAGCAACCTCTGTGCAGTGCTCCCTCAGGTGGGCAGGAGGAGGAAGAGCAGAGGGAGCAGGTGAGTAGCCTCTCCACCTGTCCAGGACCTGCCAGCCCATAGGCCTGTGCCACAGCCTTGTCCTCAACCTCCCTTTCCCCCATAGTGGAGCCATCTCCTGTTTCCTAAATGTGTGACTTCAAACCTAAGAGAGCTGGTTTGAGAGAGGCTGTTGTTTTTAGGTAGATTTAGGTGCCTGTTGTGACTGTAAACAAGTCCAGATGGCGGCTCCTGGCCTGCTTGCATCTGGCTGGAAATGCTGGGGAGCACGTAGCTGGCTAAGGTGTCGAGATGTCCCTGAGGAAGGCAGGACTGGAGTGTGTCACCAGTGTCACTCTTCTCCACTCCTGGTGCCTGCCATCCTCCCTGTCCTACCCAGTGCCCGGGGACCAGAGTACAAACCAGACCTGCACCCTCTGCTCTGGTCGGTTTTCCTGTCTGGCAGCAGAACACAGTGCTTCCCTTCTGGAAGACATGAAAACCTCTGGGTAAACATGACTGGCTGGGACAAGCTCCCCAGGCATGGGCACACTGTCGGGTTGTCCTTTAGCCCCTCGACCTCAGGGACCAGACTTCTGCCAACTGTGCAGATATTGAAACTCCTGGGAAATGACTGGGCTCTGCACAGTACAGATTACTGTGTAATCTCACGGTGGAAATGAGGTTTTGACTGTGTTTGCAGCAGCATGCCCATCGTGGGAAGTCACTGGAGTGACTTTAGAGATAATGTGACATTTCTGTCCTGCTGCCTTGTTCTCTGAGACAGGAGCTGGGATGCACAGGTATAGCATGGATTGCCCACAGTCATGCAGTTTACTTAGAGCAGAGCTAGGACCAAACCCAGATTTCCAGCTCATGGCTTATACTTATTTACTGAAAGCACACCTAAACTTGCATTTCACCCTCTGGCTGCTGTAGTAGGTCAGCTTTGGAGAGTGAAAGTAGCCTGCAGACCCACTGTGTTACCTCGCAGAGAAGAGCATGCTACTAACACCGGGAACATTTTCAGCATCAACTCATTCAAGAAGGCAGTGCCTACCATTTGCTGACCGCAGTGCCCTGTGCCTTGCCTACCTCTCTGTGATCTTCCTCACCCCGGGGCAAGCCAAATCTAGCTTGGGGAGACTCAGAACTGAAGCCTGGCTGCCATGCAGCATGTGGACTGGACCCAGGCCTGAGCTCCGGTCCTGAGTGCCTGGTCCTAGCTCTTCTGTTAGTGTGTGCCTGCCTCCTGTCTGCTGCAGACTTTCCATGATTTAGGGCATAATCTAGACCCTGGGAACCCGCTTCCTGAAGGCTTAGGGCTCTGGCTCTCCTCTCCCAGACCAGGTGTCTCGCCCCACACGGAACCAGACACCGCCCAGGGCCCTGCTCATTCCACGAGCACTTGTGGGTGGGAGCCATTGTACTGCTGCTCTCCTCTCCAGACCCCCACTGCAGCCCAGCACCTCTCAGAGCTTTCCTTCTGGTGGTGTACACGAGGCAAGGTAATGTGCCCTTCTTGGGCGGAAGGAATACAATCCAGGGATGACTGTCTGTCTGAATGCCCACAGAGGCCCCTGGAAATGGGCAAGCATGGGTTGTTTGAGACTGGGCTTCCTGGAAGTCCTGGGTTGAGGGCTGAGAAAGCTTTGATTCTAAAGCAACAATGTACAAGGGGTTAAGAAGAATTAAATGATAGAAAGAAAATTACTGAATCATACCAAATCTTTTAAACATTGATCCAAAGTGTTGCTTTTAAAATTGAAGGCTAAAACCTAATAGTGTGTGTTGATATTTACTTGCTTTGATGAAGATATTTGCATTTGTAAGAAGGAGTGGCAAATTCATGGTAAAGCACCTGCTCGGGGCACAGGCCCCCATGGGCCCAGTGAATGGGAACACACCATGTAACCTCCCAGCACAGCACTCTTCTGATATGACCTTTCTACTGGAAATGTCTATCAAATTCTTGAAAGAGGAGAAACTCTCAGAAAATCTGCTCCAAAACTAAAGTGGCTGCAGAAGCCAGATGAAGGAAGTTGTCTCTACCCACGTGGGACCCAGCACTGACTCAGCTCATTGGTCCCCAAGGTTGCTGCATGCCGACACCACCTGGGGAGCTTATGAAACCCTGGATGCCAGGACCACACTCCACACTAGCCTGACACACCCGGGTAGGGCTGGATGCACAACCACACTCCACACTAGCCTGAGACACTGGGTAGGGCTGGATGCCCACACCACACTCCACAC
>NW_025920458.1:0-95267 GCF_902686445.1 Sciurus carolinensis
TGATAACTGGTGTCTGGCAAATATTAAAGTTACCTATACATAGCCTCAAAGTTGTTGGATAGAGAAGTATAAAATTTACACTTACTTAAATTGTTTTCAAGTTATAAAAATGGAAATAACAGAATAAATGTGAAGAGCAAAAAAGATGAAATAATAGTCCTCAGAGTAGAAGTTAATGAAATAGAAAAAACTAAACAGCATTATCAAAATGGGATCTGTTTTTGGAGAAGATCAATGAGATAGATACACTTCTAGCTAGCTTTGAGGAAAAAATGGGTTACTATGAAAGCTATAAATACAAATGCAAATATGAAAAGTACAAATTTCCTGAATGCCAAAGAAAGAAATGAAAATCATAAACAAACAATCAAAAACAGAATAAAACAAGATAAATATAATAAAAGCAAAAATTACAACATAAATTACCATAAAAAGTTGAAATACTTCAGTCATATCAGTAAATGTAAAAAATTTAAACTTAACTGGTTAAAGAAAGATTTACAGATTGGCACATATAAAGCAAACTTTACACCGTATATAAAAAACTATAAAAATTGCAGAAACTCCAAAAGTCTAAAAATAAAGGTATGAACAAAAATTGAAATGGAAAAAAATAAGAAAAGAGAAAGTTGCAACCCTGCTGCCAAATTAGAATTCAGACTCAAAAACAAAAACATGAAACAGATAAAAAATATTTTATAGTTTTAAAATTCACAATCCATATTGAAGATACAATAGTTATCACTATCTATGTACCAAATAATAACAATCACCTACCTGGAGCAGGCACTATAAAAAGTTCAAGGAGAAATAAATAGAAATGCACAATTAATAGGAGCCTTTAACATAAAACCATAAGTACAAGATGGGTAAAGAAGGCCACAAATGAGTTAATAAATAAGCAAATAAATAAACAATCTAAATAGCAAAAGCAATAAAGTATATAAAACACTATATACTGATAGTAGAGAATATTTCTTCTTAAGCACATGTGGAACTTTCTCAAGAATTGCTGGTCTATCAGAATTTTCCCAACAGATCTGTTGTTTTTATAATGTATAAATATTACAAACAACACTATATGATCACAGTGCAATAAAATTGGAAACTAAAACATAAGCCAGTCACATACAAAACAAAAAGGCCCTTCCACATGGAAATTTAAAACCCTCTAGTAAACAAATCCTGGTGAAAATACAAAAAACACAATTACAGAATCTCTGAAAAAGAATACCAAAATTCATGATGTACACTTAGAGCAATGATCAGAGGAAATTTTGTAGAACCAAACACCCACATCAATAAAATAAAAGAGTTAAAACAGATTACTTAAGTTTCCAACTCAAAACGCTGCAGAAATAAAATGTAAACCTACAAGAAAGGAAAGGACATGTTACTAAGTATATATTCAAACAAAATTAAATCAAAATATCAAATAGACACCTGAACTCCCAGGTTTATGGTGGCACTATTCATAAAACACAGATATGGAATCAACCAAGGTGTCCTTACACAGGTGAATAAAGAATATGTGGTACACATACAAACTGGAATATTTCTTATTCAGCCACAAAAGAAGAATGAAGTCCAGTCAACCATGAATCAAGGATGGAATTGGGGATCATTATGTTACATGAAATAAGCCAGGCACAGAAAGACAAATATCACATGTTCTCACTCATATGTGGAAGCTAAAGAGACTGATTTCATAGAAGGAGAGAATAGAGTGGTCACTAAAAACTAGGAAAGACAGCAGTTAGGGGAGATAGAGGTTGGATAACAGATACCAAAATACAGTTAGATGAGTAAGTTCTGGTATTCTATAGCATGGTAGGGTGACTACAATTTATAACAATTTGTTATATATTTTATAAAGAAGTAAAAGAGCAGGTTGAAGTTTACCAACACGAAGAAATGAAAAATGTTTAAGGCAAAGGAAATGCTAATTAACCTGATTTGATAATTATGGTTTGAAAACACTTATTAAATGATCACACTGTAATAGGTAAAATTATTATGTGATAATTAAATATTTTAAAACGATAAAATTAGAAGCTAGAGCAGTAGAGAACACAAAGAAAGCAGGTTAAATTAATAAGTCAAAAATCTTATCTTCAAATTCCAAAGATTAGACTTGAAAAAAATCACTAAGTTAGTCAAAAAATGGAAAATACACAAATAAGAAATAACAAGGGAGAAATAATGGTCACTACAGAGGGAATAACTGTAAGAATCTACTTGGTATATGTTTATGCAAATCAATTTGGAAATGTAGATTAAATGGATAATTTCTTTGAAAATACAGTTGAAAAAAATTTACCTGGTAGAAATAAGAGTCTTTTTTTTTTTTTTTTTTTACGTTTACATAGGGTAATGATGTTTCTTTTTTTTCCCTTCCCCCCCACCCCTCCCACCCTTTTCCCTTTATACAGTCCTTCTTTCCTTCATTCTTACCGCTCTCCTTAGCCTAACTCTAAACCTAACCCTAAACCTAATGCTAACCCCTCCCACCCCCATTATATGTCCTCATCCGCTTATCAGCGAGATCATTCGTCCTTTAGTTTTTTGAGATTGGCTTATCTCACTTAGCATGATATTCTCCAATTTCGACCATTTGCCTACAAATGCCATAATTTTATCATTCTTCATTGCGGAGTAATATTCCATTGTATAAATATGCCACAGTTTCTTTATCCATTCATCAACTGAAGGGCATCTAGGTTGGTTCCACAATCTGGCTATGGTGAATTGAGCAGCAATGAACATTGATGTGGCTGTATCTCTGTAGTATGCTGATTTTAAGTTCTTTGGGTATAGACCAAGGAGTGGGATAGCTGGGTCAAATGGTGTTTCCATTCCAAGCTTTCTGAGGAATCTCCACACTGCTTTCCAGAGTGGCTGCACTAATTTGCAACCCCACCAGCAATGTATGAGTGTTCCTTTTTCACCACATCCTCGCCAACACCTATTGTTGCTTGTGTTCTTGATAATCGCCATTCTAATTGGGGTGAGATGAAATCTTAGGGTAGTTTTGATTTGCATTTCCCTTATTACTAGGGATGTTGAACATTTTTTCATATATCTGTTGATTACTTGTCAGGGACCAAGAAGTTCTCATTCTGAGAACATTCTGACCTTTACAATAAGCAGCAGCGCCCCTCCCCCCCCCCTCCTGGCTGATAATTCTGACAGTATGGTGCCCACGGCTTCTCTTCCGGGAATACACTTTCCCGCCGGCGCGAACTTCACCTTCCCGCCAGCGCGAATTTGCACCCTATCAGGAGCCCAGCAGAAGAATACAACCAACCAGGCTGCACCTCGTCATACCCCTCATTCCCTCAGCATAAATACCCATGAGAACAATAAAAATTTGCAGCTTGATCAGAATTCCTGTCTTGCTGTCTCTCCCTGCGTCTCTTGTCCCTTCATTCCTTCTCTCTTAGGTTTGCCGTCCGCGTTGATGTCCCGCGGGTCGGGACAGTTGGCGCCCAACGTGGTTGGCTCGAGCCTTTGTTTGAGAAGCGAACGCTGCCCTCTGGGGAAGACTTGGCCAAGCGAGATTCGGGATTGCCTCGGTGGACGCGACCGGGAGTCAGATCCAGGAGGAAATTGAGGCCAGCGCAAGGTGAGTGACGCACCATGGGACAAGCAGTTTCGTCACATGATTTGTTTCTGACGGGTCTCGAGGAGGCCCTCAAGACTCGGGGAGCGCGTGTTAAGAAAAAGGTTTTAAGATCATTCTTTTCATACATAGAGGATTTGGTTCCTTGGTTTCCCCTCGAGGGGTCAATTGATGGTAAAAGGTGGCTCAGAGTAGGAGACTGCCTCAAAGATTATTATGAGACTTTTGGTCCTCAAAAGGTGCCTGTCACTGCCTTTTCTTATTGGAATTTAATAAATGAGATTCTTAAAAGCTCACCCTTTGACAGTGGTACTTTAAAACTTGTAAAGATTGGGGAGCAGGCAATGCAATCCACCTCTCGCCCCCCATCGGCATGCCCTTCGGTTAGTATTCATATGCCCCCTACTCAGCCTTCTCAGGACCCTGGGACCCTCCCAGACCCCGGGAACCTCCCAGACCCCACCTTACCAAAAAAGTCCCCTAAAAGTCCCCCTAAGATTTATCCGGTTTTAAATCCCCATGATGAGTTGACCCCAGAGGATGAGGCTACCCTGGAGGAGGCAGCGGCTCGATACCATTCTCCAGACCTGCCACCTCTTAAAAATCCACCTCCCTCTTATATATCCCCTGCCTTTTGTGCTCCGGCCCCTCAGGGACCTACTGCCCCCCCAGACATTTTTTCCCCACTTCCCTTGCCTAATCTAACCCCTTTACGCGAGTCTCTCCAACATAGGCGGGAACAAATCCAACTTTTAAAAGAACTAAAAGCCCTTGATGCCGAGCTTCGCTCACTGGCCTTGGGCACGGAGTTAACACAAACTGGCCCAAGACCCCTCAATACTCGTAAGGTGAAGCCACGTGGTCAGCCTGTTCTTGCCTTTCCAGTCACTCGCAGTCAAGCAGATCAGCCCGCACAAACTGAAGCAGAGAATTTAAAAGGAAGTCAGGAAGAGGAATCAGGGGAGGAACAAGAGGTAGAACCAGAGAGGGAACAAGAGGAGGACCAGGAATCAGGGGATGAGGAGGAGCCCACCTCTGGACAGAGTGGAGCCCTTGGTTCTTATAAAAGGCTGAGCCTCCGCTTTCTTGAAAGACTTAAAAAGGCTT
Source organism: Sciurus carolinensis (assembly GCF_902686445.1). Classification (NCBI taxonomy): domain Eukaryota; kingdom Metazoa; phylum Chordata; class Mammalia; order Rodentia; family Sciuridae; genus Sciurus; species Sciurus carolinensis. Next base: position 4,730 of record NW_025920458.1, read on the forward strand.
GTACACAGTATGGCCCCACTGCACCTTATACACTGGCCTTGCTAGAGAACCATAGTACACAGTGGCTCACCCCTAATGATTGGAAATTTTTGGCCCGAGCCACCCTCGGGTGACTTCCTGTTGTGGAACGCAGACTTTAGGGAATACTGTCGGGAAACTGCCCAAAAAAATTCAACCAAGGCTTCCTCTAAATCCTGGACCTATGTTAAACTAGTGGGTAATGCGCCATTTGATACTAACCCTAAACAGGCACGCTTTCCTACTGGGCTCCTAGCACAGGTTCAAACTGCTGGTTTGCATGCTTGGAGACGGCTCCCTCAAAAGGGCTCGGCCACCACCTCCCTAGCAAAAATTCGTCAGGGTCCTGACGAGCCTTACAGTGACTTTTTTGCCCGGCTTAATCTAACTGCGGAGCGCTTACTTGGACCAAGTGAAAACGAGAGCTCCTTTGTAAAATATCTTGCCTTTGAAAATGCCAACCCAATATGTCAAGATGTTCTTCGGCCCCACAAAGATAAAGGGGACCTTTCTGACTTCATTAGGCTGTGTGCCGGGGTAGGAACAGCCCATGCCATGGTTCTCGCCATTGGTGCCGCCTTCACCAAGGCCCTTCACCACCCTGGCCCACGTACTTGCTTTACTTGCAAACAACCTGGCCATTTTGCGCGAGACTGCCCAACAGGGAAACTGGGTCAAGGACCCATATCTCCTCAAACAAGGACTAAACCACCTCCGCTCACCCTTTGCCCTAAATGTGGTAAAGGTCGCCACTGGGCCAAGGAGTGTAGATCCAAGACCAATGCCCTTGGACAGCCTATTCCCTCTAACTTCTCGGGAAACTCCTCTCGGGGCCAGCCCCTGGCCCCGACCACCCCCAGAGCAAACCCAGGGGCAATAAGGTTTGTTCCCTCTCAGACTCCCAACCCAATCCAGGCTCCCTGTCCTTCTCCACAATCACCTCCCTCCAACGTGCTACCCCAGGCAGCGCAGGATTGGACCTCTGTGCCTCCACCGATACAATATTAGACTCTATGCAAGGACCTCAAATAATACCCACTGGGGTTGTAGGCCCCCCTCCACCTCATATGTGTGCTCTTATTCTTGGGAGAGCTCCTACCACCTTACAAGGTGTTCAGGTCTTCCCTGGCATCATTGATAATGATTACACTGGAGAAATTAAAATACTGGCCACAGCTGTTAACGGAGTAGCGGCCATCCCTGCAGGAACAAAAATTGCACAATTAATACTCCTTCCCCTCAATTCAGGAAATTCACCAGGAAACACAGCCTCTTTAGGTTCCTCTGATGTGTATTGGGTCCAACCTATCTCCCACAAAAGACCCACTCTTACCTTATTTATTGAAGGAAAGAAATTCCAAGGGATCCTAGATACTGGTGCGGACGCCACAGTTATTTCTCAAAAATATTGGCCATCAGAATGGCCCCTCACCTCATCACTAACTGACCTTAAAGGAATAGGGCAGTCAAGAAACCCCTTAGTTAGCTCCAGGGTGCTTAATTGGACTGACACAAAAGATAACACAGGGAATAAAGGAACCGTTACCCCCTTCGTTGTTCCTGATCTCCCTGTCAACCTTTGGGGACGAGACATTCTAAGCCAAATGAAAGTTATTCTTGCTAGTCCCGACTCTTTAGTCACTCATCAAATGCTTCGTATGGGCTTTATCCCTGGTACAGGCCTTGGGAGGCTAGGACAAGGACAGGTTGAGCCTGTACAGCCCATACAAAAAACAGACAAATTTGGACTTGGGTATTTGGATTTTTAGTGTCGGTCCCTGACCCTCCTGTACCCCATGCAGACAAAATTATTTGGGAAACTCAAACTCCTGTGTGGGTGGATCAGTGGCCCCTTACCCAAGAAAAATTAGAGGCTGCCTCCATGTTAGTACAGGAACAGTTGACAGCCGGCCATGTGGAACCCTCAACCTCACCCTGGAATACTCCTATTTTTGTTATTAAGAAGAAATCAGGCAAATGGCGCCTTTTACAGGATTTGCGCGCTATCAATAAGGTTATGCGCCCGATGGGGGCATTACAGCCAGGCATCCCTACACCGGTAGCTATTCCTAGGGACTATTATAAAATGGTCATCGACTTAAAAGATTGCTTTTTTACTATTCCTTTACATCCTGATGACAGATCCTATTTTGCTTTCAGCCTCCCCCGCATCAATTTTCAGGGCCCTATGCAAAGATTTCAATGGAAGGTCCTTCCCCAGGGTATGGCTAACAGCCCTAGTCTTTGTCAAAAATATGTTGCTCAAGCAGTAGACCCTGTGAGAGAGCGGTGGCCACAAGTTTATATATTACATTATATGGATGATTTGTTAATTGCTGCACCTAATACCTATGATCTTAACAATTGTTATTTGGATCTCTATAAAGCCCTTACTGCCTTGGGACTTCAGATAGCCCCTGATAAGGTTCAAACACAGGACCCCTACACCTACTTGGGCCTCAAACTTCAAACTAATCAAATTCAAATCCCTAATATACAATTGCGTGTGGACCATCTCCACACTCTTAACGATTTCCAAAAACTACTAGGGGATATCCAATGGCTAAGACCATATTTAAAACTACCCACCTATGTGCTTTTGCCTCTTAATGATATTTTAAGGGGAGATTCTGACCCTTCTTCTCCTCGAGAGCTTACTCCCGAGGCACGGCAAGCATTAATTCAAGTCACAGAAGCCATCGCTCAACAATTTGTTACACAAATATCTTATAACCTTCCTTTGGTTTTGGTTATATTACACACCCCTCATATACCCACGGGACTATTCTGGCAGCGGGATCCACATTTTAAAAATAAGGGTTGCCCCTTGCTCTGGGTTCATTTGCCCGCCACATCCTCTAAAGTTATTGCTGTCTATCCTGCTCAGGTAGCTTCTATCATTATTAAAGGTCGCTTGCTTTCTCGACAACATTTTGGCAAAGACCCTGATAACATTCTGATTCCATACACTAAGGATCAAACCCAATTTTTGCTACAGACGAGGGATGAATGGGGTATTGCTCTATCAGGTTTTTTGGGAATAATCGATAACCACCTTCCCAATGACCCCCTTTTGCATTTTGCTCAGTTACATCCATTTATTTTTCCTCGGGTTACTCGGAAGGCTCCTATTCCACAAGCCCTTACTGATTTTACAGATGGCTCCAGCAATGGCCGTGCAGCCTTTGTTGTTGATAATCAGCCTACCACCTTTGACACTGCTTATCCATCAGCACAGCTTGTAGAATTGTTTGCTATAACACAAGTCTTTATGACATTTTTTGATAAACCTATTAATATTTATACAGACAGTGCTTACATTGCCCATTCTGTGCCCCTATTGGAGATTTCACCCGCCATTAAGGCTTCCTCCAACGCAGCCTTTTTGTTTAACCAGCTTCAACAACTAATTCAGGCTCGAAAACATCCATTTTTCTTAGGACACATTAGAGCACATTCTGATCTTCCCGGTCCCCTATCACGGGGTAATGCTCAGGCTGATGCAGCCACTTGGTCCCTTTTCCCAGTTCTTATTGGATCCATCCAAGAGGCCACAGATTTACACAAACTTCACCACTTAAATTCTCAGAGCCTTCGGTTACTCTGTAAAATTACCAGGCAACAAGCAAGGGAAATTGTAAAAGCGTGTCCTGCTTGCGTTGTCTCCCTTCCTATTCAACATCTGGGTGTTAACCCTCGAGGATTACTGCCCAATCAGATTTGGCAGATGGATGTTACTCACTTTCCTGAATTTGGGAAAACAAAGTACATACATGTTTCCATAGATACCTTTAGTGGCTTTATTTTTGCATCACCGCATTGTGGAGAAGCTACCAAGGATGTCATTTCTCATCTTGTCTCAGCCTTTTCCATAATGGGAAAGCCAGCACATATTAAGACAGATAATGGCCCTGCATATACCAGTACCAAGTTCAAACAGTTTTGTACCACTCTTCAAATCTCTCATACTACTGGAATTCCATATAACCCTCAAGGTCAAGGCATTGTGGAACGTGCACACCTCACCTTAAAAACCTGGATTACCCGCCTTAAGGCCTCTTCCCTTGCATTTACCACTCCCAGGGATCGCCTTAATCATGCATTATTTGCTCTTAACTTTCTTACCCTAGACAATGAAGGACATTTGACCGCAGACAGACATTGGCATCCCTCTTCTAATTCTGCTCGCCCATCTGTTATGTGGCGCGATCCTTTAACAAATAAATGGAAAGGCCCAGATCCCGTCCTCATTTGGGGACGAGGCTCAGCTTGTATTATAGATCAAGAACAAGCAGCCCCAAGATGGTTACCAGAACGCCTGGTCAAACAGGTCAATGATTTACCACAACCCAGGGACAGAAACCTTCCCCCTGAGGATGAATCTTCCTCTCTTATAGATGCAGCCGACAATCTATGCGAAAAATCCCCTGAATGACAGACCCTGTGACTGCACACCATTGCTTCTCTGGATAATGGCTGCCTGTTCACTGCTCTCCCACAGCCATGCAGGACTTGAGGACCCTGCTAAGGTCCCTTCCTTTGCTTGCTGCTTATTGTATCTATAGGTCCTTTGATATTCAACAAGATCATGGCTTTTCTTAAAGCTCAAATTGAGGCTATACAGGCGAAACCTATTCAGGTTCATTACCATCGACTGGAGATGATGGATCGTGATGGTGATCTTAAAAGACCATCACCCCTGTGAGCTGAACTGGACAGCCAATGACGGGTAAGATTCGTGAGAGCTCATACCAACCTAAGACAGGAAATGAGGGCCAGAGCCTCATTATCCAATGACGGGTAAGGATGTTGCTCTGCCACGGATAACCTAAGACAGGCGCAGTTCCCGAGGGATTGTCACTCCAGCCCTATACCTGTTCAGGCAAGCTGTGCCCCCGTCTCGCCACATAACCTCTATCACCCCCTTAAAATATGGCTATCGAAAAATGGTCAATAATTTTATATAAGAAAGGGGGAAATGTCAGGGACCAAGAAGTTCTCATTCTGAGAACATTCTGACCTTTACAATAAGCAGCAGCGCCCCTCCCCCCCCTCCTGGCTGATAATTCTGACAGTATGGTGCCCACGGCTTCTCTTCCGGGAATACACTTTCCCGCCGGCGCGAACTTCACCTTCCCGCCAGCGCGAATTTGCACCCTATCAGGAACCCAGCAGAAGAATACAACCAACCAGGCTGCACCTCGTCATACCCCTCATTCCCTCAGCATAAATACCCGTGAGAACAATAAAAATTTGCAGGTTGATCAGAATTCCTGTCTTGCTGTCTCTCCCTGCATCTCTTGTCCCTTCATTCCTTCTCTCTTAGATTTGCCGTCCGCGTTGATGTCCCGCGGGTCGGGACAATTACTTGTACATCTTCTTCTGTGAAGTGTCTGTTCATTTCCTTAGCCCATTTGTTGATTGGATTATTTGTATTCTTCGTCTAGAGTTTTTTGAGTTCTTTATAGATTCTGGAAATTAGCGCTCTATCTGAGGTATGGTTGGCAAAAATATTCTCCCACTCTGTAGGCTCTCTCTTCACATTTCTGATAGTTTCCTTTGCTGAGAGAAAGCTTTTTAGTTTGAATCTATCCCAGTTGTTGATTCTTGCTTTTATTTCTTGTGCTATGGGAGTCCTGTTAAGGAAGTCTGATCCTAAGCCAACAAGTTGAAGATTTGTACCTACTTTTTCTTCTATAAGATGCAGGGTCTCTGGTCTGATTCCAAGGTCCTTGATCCATTTTGAGTTGAGTTTTGTGTAGGGTGAGAGATAGGGGTTTAATTTCATTCTATTGCATATGGTTTTCCAGTTTTCCCAGCACCATTTGTTGAAGAGGCTATCTTTTCTCCATTGCATATTTTTGGCACCTTTGTCTAGTATGAGAAAATTGTATTTATTTGGGTTTGTGTCCATGTCCTCTATTCTGTACCATTGATCTACCTGTCTATTTTGGTACCAATACCATGCCGTTTTTGTTACTATTGCGTTGTAGTAGAGTTGAAGATCTGGTATTGCAATACCCCCTGCTTCGCTCTTGCTACTGAGGATTGCTTTAGCTATTCTAGGTTTTTTATTCTTCCAGATGAATTTCATAATTGCTTGCTCTATTTCTGCAAGGTACATCATTGGGATTTTAATTGGAATTGCATTGAATCTGTATAGCACTTTAGGTAGTATAGCCATTTTGACGATATTAATTCTGCCTATCCAGGAACATGGGAGATCTTTCCATCTTCTAAGGTTTTCTTGAATTTCTTTCTTTAGTGTTCTGTAGTTCTCATTGTAGAGGTCTTTCACCTCTTTTGTGAGATTGATTCCCAAGTATTTTATTTTTTTCGATGCTATTGTGAATGGGGTAGTTTTCCTAATTTCTCTTTCTGAAGATTCATCACTTATGTATAAAAATGCATTGGATTTATGAGCATTGATCTTGTAACCTGCTACTTTACTGAATTCACTTATGAGTTCTAAAAGTTTTCTGGTGGAATTTCCAGGTTCCTCTAAATATATAATCATGTCATCAGCGAACAGGGATAGTTTGAGTTCTTCTTTTCCTATTCGTATCCCTTTAATTTCTTTGGTTTGTCTGATTGCTCTGGCTAGAGTCTCAAGGATGATGTTGAATAGAAGTGGTGAAAGAGGGCATCCCTGCCTTGTTCCAGTTTTTAGGGGGAACGCTTTCAGTTTTTCACCATTTAGAATGATATTAGCCATGGGCTTAGCGTAGATTGCCTTTATAATGTTTAGGAATGTTCCCACTACCCCAATTTTTTCTAGTGTTTTGAGCATGAAGGGATGCTGTATTTTATCACATGCTTTTTCTGCATCTATTGAAATAATCATGTGATTCTTAACTTTAAGTCTGTTGATATGGTGAATGACATGTATTGATTTCCGAATGTTGAACCAACCTTGCATCCCTGGGATAAAACCCACTTGATCGTGGTGCACTATCTTTTTAATATATATTTGTATGCAATTTGCTAAAATTTTGTTGAGAATTTTTGCGTCGAGTTCATTAAGGATATTGGTCTGAAATTTTCCTTCCTCGATGTGTCTCTGTCTGCTTTAGGTATCAGGGTGATATTGGCTTCATAGAACGAGTTTGGGAGGGTTCCCTCCTCTTCTTTTTCATGGAATAGTTTGAGGAGTATTGGAATGAGCTCTTCTTTAAAGGTTTTGTAGAACTCGGCTGAGAACCCATCTGGTCCTGGACTTTTCTTTGTTGGTAGGCTTTTGATGACCTCTTCTATTTCATTGCTTGAAATTGGTTTATTTAGGTTGTGTATGTCCTCCTCGTTCAGTTTAGGTAATTCATATGTCTCTAGAAATTTGTTGATGTCTTCGAGGTTTTCTGTTTTGTTGGAGTATAGATTTTCGAAATAGCTTCTAATTATGTTTTGTATTTCACTCGTGTCTATTGTGATGTTTCCTTGTTCATTCCGAATTTTAGTAATTTGAGTTTTCTCCCTCTTTCTCTTTGTTAGTGTGGCTAAGGGTTTATCAATTTTATTTATTTTTTCAAAGAACCAACTATTTATTTTGTTAATTTTTCCAATTGTTTCTTTGTTTCGATTTCGTTGATTTCGGCTCTGATTTTAACTATTTCCTGTCTTCTACTACTTTTGGTATTGGTCTGCTCTTCTTTTTCTAGCGCTTTGAGCTGTAGTGTTAAGTCGTTTATTTGTTGATTTCTACTTCTTTTTTTGAATGCACCCCATGAAATAAATCTTCCTCTAAGTACTGCTTTCATAGTGTCCCAGAGATTTTGATATGATGTGTCTTTGTTCTCGTTTACTTCTAAGAATTTTTTTATTTCCCTCCTGATGTCTTCTGTTATCCATTCATCGTATAATAGTGTATTATTTAGTCTCCAAGTATTGGAGAAGTTTCTGTTTTTTATTCTGTCATTTATTTCTAATTTCAATCCATTATGATCTGATAGAGTACAAGGTAGTATCTCTATCTTCTTGTATTTGCTAACAGTAGCTTTGTGGCATAAAATATGGTCTATTTTAGAGAAGGATCCATGTGCTGTTGAGAAGAAAGTGTATTCGTTCTTTGTTGGATGGTATATTCTATATATGTCTGTTAAGTCTAAATTGCTGATTGTGTTGTTGAGATCTATAGTTTCTTTATTCAATTTTTGTTTGGACGATCTATCCAGTGGTGAGAGAGGTGTGTTAAAATCGCCTAGTATGATTGTGTTGTGGTCTATTTGAATTCTGTAATTGAGAAGGATTTGTTTGACGTACGTGGATGAGCCAATGTTCGGGGCATAGATATTTATGATTGTTATGTCTTGCTGATTTATGCTTCCCTTAAGCAGCATGTAATGTCCTTCTTTATCCCTTCTGACTAGTTTTGGTTTGAAGTCCACATTATCTGAGATGAGGATGGATACTCCAGCTTTTTTGCTGTGTCCGTGTGCATGGTATGTTTTTCCCCATCCTTTCACCTTTAGTCTATGGGTGTCTCTTTCTATGAGGTGAGTCTCTTGCAGGCAGCATATTGTTGGATTTTTCTTTTTAATCCAATCTGCCAGTCTGTGTCTTTTGATTGATGAATTCAGGCCATTAACATTCAGGGTTATTATTGTGATATGATTTGTATTCCCAGTCAATTGACTCATATTTGCTTTTGACATGATTTGGTTTCTCCTTTATTTGGCTATTCCTTTAGGCTAGCGCCTCCTGTTGCTGATTTGCATCGTTGTTTTTCATCTCTTCCTCATGGAATATTTTGCTGAGAATGTTCTGTAATGCTGGCTTTCTTTTTGTAAATTCCTTTAGCTTTTGTTTATCATGGAAGGATCTTATTTCATCGTCAAATTTGAAGGTAAGTTTTGCTGGGTATAAGATTCTTGGTTGGCATCCGTTTTCTTTCAGGGCTTGGTAAATGTTGTTCCAGGCCCTTCTGGCTTTTAGGGTCTGGATTGAAAAATCTGCTGATATTCTTATTGGTTTCCCTCTGAATGTAATTTGATTCTTTTCTCTCGCGGCCTTTAAAATTCTGTCTTTATTTTGTATGTTAGGTATTTTCATAATAATGTGCCTTGGTGTGGGTCTGTTGTAATTTTGTATGTTTGGAGTTCTATAAACCTGTTGTATTTGGTTTTCCATTTCATTCTTCAGATTTGGGAAATTTTCTGATATTATTTCATTGAATAGATTGTTCATTCCTTTGGTTTGTTTCTCTAAGCCTTCCTCAATCCCAATATTTCTTAAATTTGGCCTTTTCATGATATCCCATAATTCTTGTAGATTCTGTTCATGATTTCTTACCATCTTTTCTGTTTGGCCAACTTTGCTTTCAAGATTAAATAATTTCTCTTCAATGTCTGAGGTTCTGTCTTCCAGGTGCTCCATTCTATTGGTTATGCTTTCTATGGAGTTTTTAACTTGGTTTATTGTTTCCTTCATTTCAAGGATTTCAGTTTGGTTTTTTTTCAGTATCTCTAACTCTTTATTGAAATGATCTCTTGCTTCCCGTATTTGGTCTTTTAACTGTTGATTGGTGCGATCATTTAATGCCCGCATTTGCTCTTTCATCTCCTCCTTCAATGCCTGCATTTGCTCTTTCATCTCCTCATTTGCTTCCCTGATCGTTTTAATTACGTACATTCTGAACTCCCTTTCTGACATTTCTTCTGCTGTGCTGTCATTGGGTTTTATTGATGTAGTATCTAGGTTTATTTGGGACATTTTCTTCCCTTGTTTTCTCATATTGGTCAGTTGTCAGTGGGACCCTGGGATATTGCAGTTTTCCGCTATTGGCTTATAGTGTCCCGGTAGATTTCCAGTGTATCACCTCCCAGCCTTCAGTAGCCTGATGTCTTGGAGGAATCTGATAAAGCAGCGTATCCGAAGAAAACTGCCCCTAGCCCCCTACTGGTTCCACGATTTGGAACTGGCTCTGTGCTGAAATGCTCTCACTGTGGGCCTGAACCGTGCAGCTGGCTGTGTGGGAGGAGCCCACTGCCGGAGTGTGGAAGGCTACCTTGGGAAGACTCTAGCTGCCCTGCCCGGCTCCAATAAGCCACCTCTATCTGGGCCTGCCCCCCGGGCCGAGCTTTACCCAGTGGGCAGACTCACCCGTGGCTCTATTTCAGTCCGAGTCTCTCAATGCCTCCCCTTCTTAACTCCTGGGTTTTGGAGCGACAGGGGGTGCAGTCTCCCTCTAGGCTGCCATGTTGGATCGCCCCGAGAAGAGAGCCTGCAGTCGGAGTGGGCAGAGCCGCCTGAAGAGGTGTCTGGCTGCCCTGCCCTGATCCCAGAGGCTGTTTGCGGATCGAGGCTCTCCGTTGGTTCGGGGGCTTGTGGCTGGTTCTATGTAGAAAGTCTCTCACTGGGCGGTCAGCTCCGAGAGGCTAGCCTTGAACGGCACCTCCCACCGCAGGGGTCCAGACTACTTGGGGAAGTCTCTGGCTGCCCTGTCTGGACCCTGAATCTGCTTGCGTGCCAGAGTACGCTGAGCTGCACTGGCTCCGGGACTCGGAGCTTGTTCTGGTCAGAAAGGCTCTCACTAGCGGGCCAGTTCCGTTCCGAGAACCTGGAGAAGCTGGCTGTGTCGAAATAAGAGTCTTAAAGAGATCAATTTCCATAATCAAAGTAGATAAAATTCTCAAGAAATGACTCATCAAAAAATCATCTAAATAAAGCATTATCAAACAGAGTTCAAAGTCATACTACTTAAAAATTATATTCTATGCCAGGAATACTTTTATGTTATTTATTCTGCATTTTGCAATGTGTTTATCTAAGTTGTATGTGCCAGATAAGAGAGCTAAAGAGTTCAGTTTGTTCTGGATGATTTACCTGTAGTTGTTCTTTTCTTGAATTTCAGATACTCGTATCTATTTGAAGGTCCAAACTTTCTTCTAAATCTCAGTATGACTCATACTTTAAAATTAAATTATTTCATGACTGACCAAGTCTCTAAAATTTCACAACAGTGATATTTCTCAAAAGGCATCAATTTTAGAAACTATCAAAAAATTGAGTCTATTGAATTCAAAGCAAAATTTTAAAGACATCTACACTAAAGAAAGCCTGGGAATAATTCAGTTGCTATGTAGTTATGAATTTTGTCTTATTTTTAAAATATTGGACTAAAATTGAAAGTGTTAGAAAAATATACCTTTATTCAGTATAGTCCTTAGACTGTTTCTTTAAAGAAATTATCTAAGGTTTAGGATCTAAAAGAATCAATAAATTAAACCAACAATACTCTAAATAAATATTAACCTAATTAAATATCCTACTAATTGATGGTAACATTGAAGCTTTATTGCCCTTCTTTTAGGGTAAAATAAAAATGTGTTTATTGGTTTTCATAAGTTGTACCTGTGATGTGTTGAAGCACAGCAAATGTACCCAGATTCTACAGTTTGGAGTCCCACCTGTTGCTGTCTGTAAAGTAATAATTTAGGATGTGAGTTAAGTGGGAGAGAAGGTGATTTTGACTAGTGACATTTACTAAGATACAAGATTTGTACATCAAATTACTTATCATAACAACCACTAAGTTTAACATAAACTAAAGTATGATTCATAGGACCGTATTTTTCCATGTCTACATGAACCAATTGCTATTCTTTATGGTAACCTAACTTCCCTTCAAGGTTGTTCTTGATAATATAAATCCATCATTATATTGTTTCTATGGGGACGAAGGGAAATGAAATGACCTCTGTTACTAGCCCAAAGGCCATCATTCCTGAAGAATGACTCTGGAACTCATCAATCACATAAAGATAGTTCTAGATGTTAATTTTTGGTGCAAGTTTCTATGGAAAACTTGGAAATAAGAAACTAGATTTCATTACCATTATTAGTTGTCCAATACAAATTGAATATAAAATTAGGGATAATGATAGAAAATGAAGTCATACTATATTCATTTGTCTCTGTGAATAGTTTATCTATAACTATGAAGTAAAAACAACAAAATTTTTTTTAAGGAAACACTGATAGATATAGTGCCAGACAGGAAGGTTGGCAGGTTTTATCCCTTGGTTTGTAAATACTCATTTATATTAACTGCATCCTATAGTGGACCCTGGTGTTCTCCCTTGATCCCCTAGGATCTGTTTTGTCATTCAAGACAACCCTCCCTCCTTTGGGATCCTTCTGCTTCCAATGTTTGACACCTGAGATTTCATGGCATCTGAAATTGTTTTGTTGCAAATCATTTTGTTGTCTGGGAGTTTACTTCCCCAGGAGTGTCCTTGACCTGTGACTGTTTTACAAAAACGTGTGAAAGCCCAGACCTCTTGTTTCTGTTAGGACAAACTCTGAGGATTAACACTTACCATAGCTCCCCTTTGCAAATAGCTGCTCTCATCGGACATGCCTGAAATCTGAAATTGTGCTCTTATTCCAACTGCACAATGCCTGTCAGGATTCTTCCTATTAACTGATTTCTTCCAGTAGCACTTCCTTAAACAATTGTTGGTACTTTCATCATCATCTCATAATCTGCTCGTGGGGAGCTCAACCTAAATTACTATCCCCCCTCAAATTTAAGAACTTAAAAATGTACAAACCCACACTTATTTCCTAGAAAAATGCAAAAATTCTTTAAAGACTCATTCAGAGAACAAGCAATTACAATTGCCTTGAATAGCTAATTGTGGGAGATGGAATTAGTCATTGGGTCGTGATGTTCATGAAGAAAGGATTAATCTCAATATGATATCATTCTTTCTGCATATAAATACATGTGGGCGTAGGACAATGGGAAAATATACCAGGTTTTTTCAAGGGCAGAGGAAGAAACACGATGAAGGTGAATGTGTACAGAAAGAGCTTATTAATAAGATTAAGTGGATTGAAAAAAATCCAACAAGAGAAAAATATGAGCAGAAAGAAAAGAATAATGAAATGATTTTCATTCCCTCCAGACTTCCCATTATCTTTTATTTATCCCATTTTAGGAGAGACATTTTTATAGAGTTTATATGGTACAAATCTGGAGAGTAAAATGGATAAATAAACTGTTACTTTATAAAAACTTTTACATACTGAAGAACAGTCAAAGGATATGTTTTAAATAATCTACTAAGTGAGATTCTAGTTCTAACCTCTGAAAATAAAGCAAAAAAAAAAAGCAGTAAGGTCTAAGTACACAAAGGGGAAATAGCCACTTAAGCATGAAAACAAACATGAACAATCACTATTCAGAAACACAGAGTATCACTAGGCTGAATAGGGCACACTGCCCTGCTTCAGTGAAAGTGCCATTAAGGGCAAAAAATGGGTCTGCCTGGCTCACTACTGAAACACTGAAAGATACCTAAACATACTTTTTGAATGGATTATCATTAATTAATCATGATTTTAAAGTAACATTGGTTTATTTATTTACAAAGGAGATGATCCCTAGATTTAGCACACATCAGGAATTTAAAAATATACATTGAATAAAAAGTCTAAATATTGGAACTGGGAAACATTCTCTTTCAAGTATAATTTCACTTACATGAATAATGGGAACAAATGATTTAAATCTTGACTATCCTAAAATTTTGTAACTGTATGGATTCAATAGGCACTTAACTTGAAAAAAAAAAAGGAAATCTCGTTTCTCACAAAACCTACAGAAAATAATTACACTGTGCTAAATCTTAGGCCTAAAGAATTGCAGGAGAGGTTATTGTAACTTAAGTTAAATAAACACCAGGGAATTTTAAGGAATTTAAAGAATTTTTAAGTGATGATAGAGTTAATGTCATTGATATCATTAGGACTAAGTAAAATAGACATACTAGAACATGACGAAGGAATAGAACAATATGAGAGAAACTTTTAAAATACAATATTTCATCTCATCTATACACAATATCTAATAGATGGAGAGAAGGAGGCATATTGGGAATTTAGTAGCATTAAATAACAGTATTAAGAGCAGTTATATTCTTAAAAAATTTTAAAGAGGCCCTATGTCCTAGACTGATCTATAAGATTTAAAATATATTTCTTTCATCTCCTTCAGTTTCAGTATTCTGCTACCTACTCAATAATTTCTCCTGGAAGGTTCCATATTTCAGCTCTTTTTTTACAACTTTGATGCTTTTTATCGGACATGTGCATCCCACATTAACAGTACACATGGCTCAGTCAGAGGAGAGTTTGACAATGGATATACTAACTCATTGACAGGATAGTAACATTTTCTTCATTTGCACAATGTGATACGTTTCTAGTGAATGGAAGGCAATATCAATGGATGTCCAAGACATGAACTTTTTTTTAAAAAAAGGAAATTGAATCATAATTATATTAAGTAACTTGCTCACATGGACTATTTTACACCAACCCTGGGAGGTAGCTTCTATTACTATTGAATGGATGAGAAAGTTATATATGACATTTTTGTACTTTCTCATAGTGTATGATTTCTGCTCCAGCTCAAATATCTTGGCCATGTCAGATGGCATTTTTTAAAAGGCTATTGTAAAAAAGCCTTATATAAAAAAACTCTATTACTTAATTTTTCTTCTCTTTAAATAGGCAACATCATCCCTTCTTGTTTAATGAAAATTGTTACTAGAACTAATTAATTCCTTCTTGAAGATTTCAGTTAATATGCTTGACTTCTTTTAGAGAATTACAATTCTCAATGCTGGCTCTCTGCTGGTAATAAAAAAACCAGAAAGGAAAAAGGATAGTGAGGCAGGGAAGAAACAAATGATATATACAGGGCATTCCTAACAGGAAAATACATCATTAAATCAAACTGCCTTGGGCGTTAGGATGAGATTTTCCTCCATAGAATCTGAAGACATTGGTCTTCCTCAGTCTTGAAAAGTGGTGTTTGCAAGAATCAAGAAAATGACTGACAGGGGTTTAGATACATTTCAGCATTTAATACAGTCAATTCTCCACACCCACATCTTCAATCAACAGTGGATTAAAGTATTTTTTAAAATATTGTCTGTACTGAACATGTACAAACTTTTTCTTGACATTATTCCTAAACAATAAAGTATAATAACTATATAACATTTACATTTTAATAGATGTTTTAAGTAATCTAAAGGTAATTTAAAGCATATAGGAAGAAGTGTTTAGGTTATATGCAGATATTACACCATTTTGTGTAAAGGACTTTTTAAATTTGTTTTTCAGTTATACATAATAGTAGAATGTATTTTGATGTATCATATATATGTGGAGTATAACTTCCCATTCTTGTGGTTGTACATGAGGTGGAGTTACGTTGGTTGTGTATTTGTATATGAGCACAGGAAAGTTATGTCCAATTCATTCTACTGTCTTTCCCATTCCCATTCCCCTTCCCTTCCCCTCACTCCCCTTGTCCAATCCAGTGAACCTCCCCTTCACCTTCCCACCACACCTATTGTGAGTTTGCATCCACATATTAAAGAAAACATTCAGCCTTTTGTTTTTTGGCTGAATATTTCTCTTAGCATGACAGTCTCCAGTTCCATCCATTTACAAGCAAATGCCATTATTTCATTTTTCTTTATGTCTCAGTAATATTCCATCCTATATATGTATCACATTGGCTTTATCCATTCATTTGTTGAAGAGTACTTAGGTTGATTTGATTCCTTAGCAATTGTGAATTGGGCTGCTATAAACATTGAGGTGGCTGCATCACTGTAGTATGCTCATTTTAAGTCCTTTGGGTATAAGCCAGGAGTGAGAAAACTGGGTCGAATGGTAAAGAGAGCAAGCTTGAGAGTTTCGGTAATAATTATGACAGGTAAACGACAACAATTATTTTTCAAAAAAATTATTTTAAGCTGAGTTTGAGAACTTGGTTATAGGAGGAGGCATGGAATTCCTATGCTCCTTAAAAAATATGGACTACTTCATGAATTTGCACGTCATCCTTGCATAAGGGACATACTAATCTTCTCTGCATTGTTGCAATTTTAGTACATGTGCTGCTGTAGTGAGCATAGTAAACACTGCTTTTTTAAAACATATTTTTTCATTGTAGAACACAATACCTTTGTTTATTTTTATGTTGTGCTGAGGTTCGAACCCAGTGACTCACACATGCTAGGCAAGCACTGTACCACTGAGCTATAGCCCTGGCCCTAAATACTGTTTTGAAGAGATAAATAATCAAAAGAGAAACGTCCCTCTTCCCCAACAAACAAACACACCTATGAGACTGACTATAAAGCATTAAATAGGATAACAAGTATATGTGCTAAGACCTGACATGATAGCTTGTAATTGGGACCTTTTAGATTTTGTAATATAAGAAATTGTGGTGGCATGATTAGAGGGGAGGAATGTGTCTATATGGGGGGTGGTATATCAGGAACATCAGAGATAATTCTGGAACTATCACATAAAGAAATTGTAACCATGATGTTACATGGCCACTACAGATAAGACTGCTTCTACTACTGAAATTGATCATGCCAGGGGACCAAGATTCACCTAGGTCTTAGGATTAGATTAATGGAATTTAAATGTCTGCTTCTCACATTACTTAGATAATCTGTAAGACGTACATGAAAATAGACACCAAAACCAAAAAGCCACTGGTAAACAGTTCCTTACTTGTATATTTAGCTTCTTTCTGTCTTCCTATTAATCTGGTGATTCATATTTCAAAAGATATTTAATAATAGAGTCATTTCACGGTGGCAGACACCAATCAAGGACCACAAGGACAATTTGGTCTTGATAAAACAGGAGACAATGGTTATGATTTCTTTAGGCTTAATGTGACTCTTAGATTATTTAAAAGTCACACGTACATTAGTTATCATTCAAGAATATGAAAGTCCAGCATATATCTTTTACCCAATAAGCCAGTGATTTTGCTTTTAATTTTAATGTTGTTTTTCTCTTTTAGCTGAATGGCATTTGAGAGAAAATTAAAGATGATTTGAGTGTGTTTATCAAAAGGAAAACTAAAGTTATCTTTATATGATTTTTTTGGAGTTCTTAGTATTAAACTCAGGGCCTCTCACATGTGAAGCACTCAATCCAAAAACCTCAATCCAAAACCCTCAACCCAAAACTTTAATTTTAGGAAATAAAAATTACTTTTTACTACTCTCTTTTGCACATACTTTCAATTTGCTACCAAGGGAATATGCAAGATATTTGTTGCATTATAATGCTACCCTTCCCCCTAAAATGCTCGTCTATTACCTTCTCAATGAAAAATTGCCCAATCTTTAAGTCATATTAGCTCCTTCACCACTTGTTCCTTTTCTTTCTGCTAATACCCTTTTCCCATGAAATAATGAAAAACCTCATTAGATAGGTCCAGAGCCAAACTGTCTCTTTAAGAACTTTGACAAATGTAGCCTTCTTCAATTGTCATAAGACATTAGATTTTAGGTAGCAAGGCAAATGTTTCTTCTTCAACATCTCATCTATGTCTTTTGTGCTTCTGCTTTCTTCATATGTACAGTTCCTAACATCAATTTTTTGCAGCACTTTATTCTGTGTTCCACCATAGTTTGGGTTTGAATGACAGCAAAGAGTGGCTAGAAGTGTGACACATCACTGCTATATGGAACAATTTCTATTTTTGTGGACACCTTTGAATTGAGCTCATTATTGTGCAGTCCAAAGGACAAGAACTTAACAAGACAGTGACATGACTACCATGGGAATTCTAACATACTTAACAAATCGATTGTTGCCTCACTCTCCCCACCTACACAAACATCTGGCTGATGTTCACCCCTTTCTAACTGAGTGATCTGGGGCAAGTTCTCCGGTTGCTCAAAGCGTTCTTTTTCTCATTTGTAAAATATGCCCAGTATCACCACATCAGATTTATTTGTAAAATTTTGTTTTGAAACAATTGTACACAAAAGTACAAATAGTTCTGTATCTCTGTGATTCTAATTGTTAATCAGAATCTAATTGTTAATTAGATTCTAATTGTTAATGGTTTATTTCATTTGTATCCCTCTCTCCTCCTGACACACATTTTTCTCTGTTCTTCTGTTTCTCTTCTCACCCATTATTAGTCTTTTCTGAACCCTTCACAGACACCTCTGATGTAATGTTCCATCACCTCAAAATACCTCAATATATATTCCACCAAAATAGTGACATTCTCCTACATAACCAGTATAAATCCTTCCAAGCCAAGAAATCAACACTAACACCCAACCAATAGACTAATTCAAATTAAAGCCTGGGAGCAAATCTCTATTGGCTTGATTCCCTGACAATCTCACTGTTCTCCATCCCAAATTCCCCGCAGCTAGGGTTAATTTATTCAATTACTTTCAGGCTGAGCCCTCCTTCAGACAGCAGAGCCAATTGCATTCCTAAACAGATTATCAGCAGTCTGAATTCAATAACTTGTGACTCTGTCTTGAGTTCAGTTGTCAGCTCACTGCATTTAAGCCCTACTTTGCTGTTCTACTTTTTGGACCTACATCTTTATTTTCCTATGCTTGAAGCCCTGTCTCTAGGGCTGGAGCCAGACAGAGCTTCCCAGATAGTGAAAACCTTTCAAATGAAATTACATTGAACTACTATGTATTTGTACATAGAGATACCTGGGCTGAAAACCTGATTCTTCCTTTTCCTAGCCATAGGCTATTCAACCTATTTGGGTCTCAGTTTTCTCATCTTTAAAATGAAACATCAGCTTAGAAAGAGCACTGAAGTCATATGTTATTAACAAATGAAAAATAGATTTTTGTTAATGCCCTGATAACTGATACATTTCAAGGAAACTGATTCTCATTGTGCAATGTCATGTAATCTGATGCATAAATAGAAATGCAAATACATTGCCTATGGTGCAATAACCAAGGAGATCCTATCCTGTTGGCCAGTATCATTATATTCCTTACAGAAAATGTGGGAAGTCAAATTAGAATGGCTACTTGGTCTGTGGCCAATCTTATTATAATGGTCATTTTTATCTCCTTACCATAATACTTAATAGCATTTATATTCTCTATAAAATTAGAATTTCCAAGTTTCCAGGTACTTGTTGGGCTTATCTAAGGAAACACATTTTTGTAATTGGACAAATTTCTATCTTTGAATTTTTGTTTTCAAGAATTTATGAAACTTTTATTCCTTGATAAGTTATCACACCGAGTTCTTTAAAATGAATTATATTGAGGTGATACCAACCACAGGAACCTTGATGATATTTGGGAATTACTAAAACCCTTTTCATTATTGAAGAGCGAACTTGACATTTTGAAGGACCATCAGGTAAACCTTTATTTACTGTCATAAAGTCATGCAGTATTATGGAAGATGGTCAATTTCTTAGAGCTGAAAAAAAATGTATACCCAATTGTAGTAGACAGAGCCTAAGGCAGACTTCATGATCTTTACCTCCTGATATTCTTGACTTCATGTCATTTCATCCCCATGAGTGTGAACAGGAAATATGATTTGTTTCTAACCAATAGATTATACTAAATCTGAAGATATATTAATAATATGTCACTTAATGATGGGGACACAGTATGACAACCGTCTCATTAGGTAATTTTGTTATTGTACACACATCATAGAGTATATTAAACAAACCTAGATCATACAACCTACTATGGATCTAGGCCATATGGTATATACCATTGTATATGTGGTCCAGCATTGAACAAAATGTCATTATGTGACACATGACTGTATATGATTATGTATATATGATAATTTTTCATAAGGTTGTAACATTCTGAAAGACTCTTCTGTACTGGTTTTGAAGAAGTTAACCAACATGATGTGAGCGAGTCAAAGTAGTAGGCCATCTAGTAATTAATTGAGGGTGACCTTTGACCAAAAACCAGCAAGAAACTGAGGTCTCTTTCCAACAACCCGCAAGTAACTGAGTGCTGCCAACAACCATTGGAGTTTGGAAGTAGATCCTTCCCTAGTTGAGGTTCAGGTGAAACAGTAGCCCTAGATGACACCTTGATTGCCACCTTGTGACATTGTAGCAGAGGTCCTAGGTGAGTCACACATGGACTCCTCAACTGTGAAAAAATCAACATATGCTATTTTGAACCCCTGAATTCATGGTAAATTGTTCCACAGTCATAAGCCATCAACATTCCATTAAATTTCTCCCTTTTAAGCATAGTATAAGTTTCCCAAGTTATGACAGTTTTTTATGCATGATCAACTATTCCATTTTTCAGTCTGTGGAGTGATTCCAGAGAGTTCTAGAGAATGAATGAGTACATTTAAGACTCTAGGAGATGATTCAACAATGTACTTCTCCCACATTACTGTCTGAGACCTGCCACCAATTTGCTGACAATATCCAATGTTGTCATCTTTGCTTCCTCCTTCTATTGGCCAAATTCTGATCTATTCAGGAATTTACACCTTTGTTCTAACCATAAGACAATACAAAAGAGAATATATTTACATCTGATTAATTCTGTCCCTTCTGAGTTGAGTCTCAATAGTTTTTCTTCCAGAGAACAATTTTTTTCTAGGGTCTTCCATTAAAATGAATGAACAACAGTTCGACCAAGTCCAGAAGTGAGAAAGTTCTAGGAACAAGTTCAGAGTGCAAAATTCTCATGGAGAGAGGACATGTGATACAGTGTAAAGGTAGAGGTGGTACACAATAAAGCTGGGTAGGTAATACAGAGTTATACTGGGCAAGGAGAAACTGTTGAATGGTTTTAGGAGTGTGGAGGATGTGACATGATCAAAGTATCCTTTGAAAAGATGAGTCTGGCCAAAATTAAGGGGCATTTTATGGATATACAGAGAACAGGAAGTGACTGAAGTCATTTAGTGAGAGTTTATGATAGCCTGGATTAGTATAATAGCAAAGAAAATGAAGAGATCGAGTTATCTAAGCAGAGGTTCCTAAATTTATTATTTACCACTGTTTCTTAGACATTACATCTCCCTCATCTTAAAAATATTTTCTAATTTAATGTTTAGTTGCCTGGAGAAATTTTTTTGGTTTGTTAAGAAATGATACATGGTTAGTATACTTCTTGGACCACTCTATGTATAAAAATGTGTGATAATTATTGTTTTATTCTAATTTTAAACTTCTTTCCTTTGAACCATAACTAAGTTCCTTAACTGACCTGTGCATTGTCTGTCCATTTGCTTCAACAAGTTAAGGAATCTCTTTCAGAACCTTTGAAGGCAAGGCTGTTGGATACTGTCAGGCTGTGGTAGCTTTGTAGAAGAATGAGGTAAGAAATGTTGAATGTTTAACTGCTGAGGAAACAACTGAATGAACTGATGCTGAGTACTCTATTTCAGTGTTTTCCAAGTTTGAATTTTGAGTGACTCTCCTTTTTTTGACTCATTGGATAGGGGTATTTCATAGGTACAGTCCCCATCAAAGATGGCAAGAATTCATGGGATCAATAGGGTATGTCAGGTATACAGTGAACAGGTAGAAAGTGTCCATCTCCACAGGTTTAGAAAATCTCTAGAATTTACTGGTTGCTCTCTCAAATCCTTACAGTCTCAGTTCCTTATTTTAAAATATAACAGAAGGAATATTCTCTTGTTCTGGTGATTGAAATCATCTATAACAGGTAGCTTTCTGCTCTTAATCTGATTTCTACAAGGTGATCTGAAAAGCCTGAAGATTTACAGATGTATGGAATCCCTGTTAGGTTCCTACAATGAAACATGGTCAACTCTATACTACCTTCCCAACCCTTTCCATCTGTAAGGATGGACGGACATACACACACACACACACACACACACACACAGAGAGGCTTTCACTTGTAATACACTGGAACAGTTTGAAGGAAACAAGGATTTAAGAACCATGTGTTCATACTGCCATCTTCCCAGAATCCTCCCTCTAGGTAGTTGGGTTTAGTTAATTTTTTCTTTCATCTATATTAAAATCTTCCTGAAGTTAGGAATGTTAGGTAGTTCTTTTTTAAGGCAAATTATATAATGAGGAGAGTGTGATCCAAGTCCAGTAGATATTCCTTAAAAACAATGATGGCATTCTAAACATGATTCATAACTGGTAAGTGGGTGAGCAAAGCAAAAACACATACCTTGGAACGAACAACTAAGAAATATGGTCACATTAGCACCAGAAATTGATTTTTCTTTCAAGCTGTTTGCCAATTTTATATGGATTAGTTGCTGTCCTTGAAAATCAAAATACTGTTGATCTGCATCAAGTACTTACAGAGTCCCCAAGAAATATTTGTGGATTTTGATGAATTACAAAATAGAATAAGACCATGATAGACCGGTATATGCAGTTTTTATTATTTACATTTCTTAAATAACTCTGTAATTCTTCTTTCCTCATTAACTAGCATCACCTAAAAATGAAACCTCTCTGATTCCCAAACCATTTCTAAGGTTTTGGAAGTGGTTTCGGATAGTTTCATGATAAAGCATCTTAGAAGATACTTGATCTACCTTAAGTCCAGAATGTCCTAGTTCTTTGGTCAATCAAACCAAAGGAAAAATTCTGAAGATATGTAGTTGAAAGTATGAAGTACTTATGCCCACAATTTCCTTCTGTTGTGAATGTAATTGTCTCCCATTTTGAGAAGCACTTTGAGCAGATAAGAAAATTGAACACTGTCACTCTTTAGATACGGAAATAAGGAATAAGAATACACTAAATGAAGTCAGAAAGACAGAGTGATAGAAATAATGATGAAATGAGAAAAAAGAAAGATATGTTGGCAAGATTAATTGGCTCACTACCATTGTTGCTAAAAGCAAAGAGAGTATTGTTAAATGGTAAGTAAGGGAAATTACCAAACTGCCAAAAGAAGCATTCTGTAGAACAGCCAAAAGTCTATAAAATAGAACAGAAAGAATTTACTTTCCCCTTCCTCTAGTACAAATAAAATGGAGGTTTTCTTTTTCCTTTCTACATTTGAATAAGACTAAAGAGGCTCAGGTGGCCCTAAGAGTCTTGGAATTGAGATTATTATGTAGAGATGACAGTTAGAGAAATCTCGACCTGGGGTTCAACTTAATTGGATTCTGTCTACAGGGTCCCATATTATTTATCCCAATATGGTTCCAAAATTCTCCACATCCCTGCAAATAGATGTTCCCTAAGATTACCTCCTGCCTGTCAGATTGAGTCTCTATTAGTTGAAATGTTTTGTAATAGTTGCTGCTTCCATTTGAGCTCAGCTGGATTTGGAAAGGAACGGGGGTTGGGTAGCCAGGGTAGAATATACAGGGGTGTAGCTCCTTGCAGGCACTTTAGAAAATCCTTTGTGTGGTTCCTACTTCTCCTGATTATAAATTTCTGCCACAAAATTGGGCAATAATACTCTGCTTGGAACTAGCATGAAAAACTCCTGACCTAAATTCTGGTTTTAAAGAGTTTCTGGCTTGCCTCAAACTGAACTCCACTACATAAGGGAAGAGTCCATTAGGTGAAGGAATCTGATAATTCTAATTTGAACCAGAATTTCTAGATTTTTAAAAGTATAGTTGTCAAGACAGGTAGATAAAGCATATTTTAATGGACAAACTGACTTGATTTATAACATTTATGTATGCAGGTAAATAGTGTGTGGGACTTCATTTGTTAACCTGGACCCTACAAATGTTAGGAGAAGGCCTGCTTATGACAAGTCCCTTAGGACAGAAGACTTCATTGGACCAATTCCAGTTCCATTGCTCTCCTCTCTCATCTCAGAACAAGGTTTTCAACTAGTATCTGGTTCTGCTTTCCCACTATAGTTAGGGAACCCTAGCATACTACTTTCTCAGAGTCAGTTTTCCATCTGTGAAACAAGGAGTTTGGACAAAATGAGCTAATGTTGCCTTTCAGTTCCTGCAGCAAGAAAAGTGATAGAGTAGACAACTATTTCTGGCTTTTCAGGACTTAGTGGAAGTCTTTAAATTCTTTTGAACCAAGGCTTTTCTGGGTAAAGCAAAATGAACTTTCAAGATATATTTGTGTCAGTGAGTAAACAATGGAGTTGTACTAGATCTCACCAACTTGTGCATATGAACATGAACTTGATAACATAACTCCCGTTTCATTAATTTCAAGGTATAGGCTTAAGTTAAGAGCCTCTGCCCTTCTCAAAATTTCACTCAACTATTTATGGGCCTCTGTGCAGTTGTTGCAAATAAATTTCTTAATAGTTCTTAGAGTTTTCCCCTTTTTAGTGTCTGCTTGGCAAATGCTCTTCTTCTTGAGCTCCCATACTTCACCTGTAGCTGCTAGAAGTAACAGGCATCAGAAATAGTGGTGCAGGGGAACCATACCCTAAGTCCTCATTCTGCATCTGAGTTGTAGCCATGGTGTGCAACATACTGACAAGGAGGAAGGCCCTTCTTCCATTCTCTTTGTTTTATTTTCTACTTTCTCCCTGCGATATTAAAGCAGACATGAGGATGCTTCCCTCTCTCATGCTTTGTCTTATAAAAGCAGAGTTCCTCTCAATTAGACTCAGACATGGATCCAAGGATCACAGAATATTCTTTGGCATAGCCCTCAATATCTCTGACTCTCCTTGTGTGCAAAATGTCCATAGGCTCAGGTAGAAGTCCATGGATTAATGGCCCACTAACCTCTCAGAATATGAGTTATAAGAACACAACTGGGACACAAAAAATTAGTGAATGAATGAATAAAATACATAAATACCAGGAAAACAAAGGAGTATGTGATATTAGTCTGACTTTTCAAGCATCTCAGAAATGCACTAAGATACACATTTATCCATGTTTATGGGTACTAGTTGTGTGTTCAGGTCTTAGTGAATTATTTTTACATTTTTATTAATTTAGAAATCTATTCATTAGTATTTGCTGAATACTTGTGATGTGCCAGAAACCAGGTTACACATTTATTTGCATTATCTTATTTCTTAAAGTGAGAGTTGGTGAAACTTTTGTGTAGAAGACTAAACAATAAGTCATTTTCAACTTTGTAAGCCACAAAATGTCTGCCTCACTGTTCACCTCGAAAGTCAAAGTGTAAATGAATGGATGTGGCTGTGTTCCAATAAAATTTTATTTGCAAAAATGGGTGAACCTTGTTTTAGGGAATTCATGAAGTGGTACTCTTTGCATCTTCATTTAACAGACAGGAAGACTGACACATAGAGAGAGGCTAAGCCATTCACCCAAGGTCTTAGATATTACAGAGCAAAACTAGGATTTGAACCTAAGCATATGATTCCAGATCTCACACTCTTTATCACGAAGTCATTTCTGGCACTTGGCAGTAAGTTGCAGATCACTCTTAGGTGAAAACTTAAGCACTGGAAACTGTCTATGAACCTGCATTATATATGGGATGAATGTTTCCTTCCTATCATCATCTTGCCAACACAGTGTATGAGATATAGATACACACACACACACACACACAAACACAGATCATCTATTAAAGAAAAAAAAAAGCCAGTAATAAATAAAAGGTCACTTTCTTGATTTTTGCCTTCAATTCATACTTTGAAATATCAATAAAGGGTAGTGGATGCTCCATGCTAACAATCCCTAATTAGAGAACGGAGGTATCCATGACTTTTTAATTACTCTAATAATGTGATTTCGCTTACAACTCATTAATTTCATTTCCAATATGGTTCCTTAAGCAAGCTCCACCTTTCCTCTGGCCATGAGTCAGTAATAACAATGATGATGATGATGATGATGATAATGATAATAATTCTATTAACAACATATTTATATACAAAATCCTCTAAGTAGTTGAATATATTCATTCATTTAACGTTCACAGCAACCATTGTACAGCTGAAGAAACTGAGACACAGAGGAGCTAAGTAGCATGGTCAAGGGCAAAATGCCAACCAGTGGCCCAGCTAGGATTTGAATCCAAGCAGTCTGGTCTCATAACCCATGCTCTAACTACTATGCCTAACAGCCTTTTGAGGAAGATTTCAAAATATAGTAAAAACCCAAACTTGTCATTTTGGTTAGTCTCTTCTGTATAGATAGAATGGAATTTGGTGATTGATCTACATCATTCTCCTTTATTAGGGGAACTGTACCATTCCTTGAGTATGAAGGCTTATGAAGCCCCCATCATCATGTTCTCTTGTTGATTTTTTTTTTTGTGTGTATGTAGTACTGAGGATTGAATCCAAGTCCCGCACATCCTAGGAAAGCACTCTATCACTGAGTTACATTCCCTGACAATAGACGTGTGTGTGTGTGTGTGTGTGTGTGTGTGTGTGTGTGTCTGTGTCTGTGTTGTGTATAATTTGAGACATTCCCAGCCCCTTCAAAATTTTATTTTTAGATAAGGTCTTGCTAAGTGGCCCAGGTTGCCCTCCAACTTGAAATCCTACTGCCTCCTGAGTAGCTTAGATTACAGGCATGTGGCACCATGCCTGGCTTCTTACTCACTCTTGACACTGGTAACTGTGCAGATGCTAGTGCCAATCCCCTGGGACAATTTGAGTGTGTGTAGTGATGGAAAAGATGGGGACCTTGGGAACCTGGAGAATACCTAGGGACAGGCTGAGGGTGTAGTTTTGTTTAGAAATAGAGGCATTTTCCTTTATTACCTTTATGGTTTTCTACCTATTTTTTTCTCTCTTGAAACTTTAAACCCTTTAGACAGACAACAGATAGTGCTGCCTGGTCACCCATATCTCCTTGAAATTTACCATTTCCTTCCTTACATGCTGTTGAACTTCTTACTTCTAGCACCTGTAACTCTTGGCATGAGTGGTTTCTCTGCCTATATATCTGGCAGGATGGAAATGCCAGGAAACTCAGAATCCCTGGGAGCAGCTCTAACCAATGATTGATATCACTGAGATTTGGTGCATAAATATCTCAGCACTATCACCCCTAGGGCAGAATAATTCAGAGGCGTGTACAATTCATTGGTTCTCAGAACACCTAAGAGGATTAAGTTCCTGTGGTCCATACTGAAAATGGTTTTATAATTGTATCAGTCAGAATTCCATCAGAGAAAAAAAATGGTAAAATATACGCTATCAGCCCTGTATCCATATATTTCTCATCTGCCTATTCAACCACCCATAGATATAAATACTTTTTTAAAAAGGCTAGTCTGTAGTGAATAATTACACACCTTTTTCTTGTCAGGAATCCTGAAGCAATACCGTATAACAACTATTTCCAAAGCATTTACATTATATTAAGTATCACAAGTAATCTAGAGATGAGTTCAAGTATATGAGAGGGAAAAAATACATGAGAGGATGTGTGTATGTTGTATGGAAATACTGTATAAGAGATTTGAGCATGGGTGGATTGTGGCATGGGTTGAGGGTTCCTAGAATCAAGTCCCCACAGTTACTGAGAGGCAATTGCATATAGAAATCTATTGTAAGGAATTGGCCTATGCAATCCTGGGGCAAGTCTGAAATGTGAGAGTCAGCTCATCTAGGAAGATAGGCAGGAACGAATGCTCCCAGTCACAAGTAAAATTTCTTCTTCGGAGAAACCTCACTTTTGCTACTTAAGACAATCAGCTGATTGGGTCAGTCCCACTCAGATTATCTAGTATAATCTCCTTTGCTTAAAATTATATATTTACAGACATTAATTACATCTACAAAATACTTTCAATGACACCTAGGTTAAATGAATAAGGATTATACTCTAGCTGAGTTGATACATAAAACTGACAAACATAAAAATATACCATTTATTGGTGGTCTTCTTCTCTCTAACTTACTTCCCTATAAGTGTTGGATTTCTTTCTCAAATAAACTACCTACACCTGAATTCTTGTCTCAGGGTCTTCTTAGTGGAACCAATCTCAGACAAGAAAACTGGTATTCTCATGACTCTAGCTTTCTTAATAAAATGACTTTTAAAGGGAAAAACCCTGGATTTATAACTTACAATTGACTTGAATTTTATTAAAAAGTGATCTTAATCTGAAATAAGGACATTTCAAACTTTCTGTATTGTTCTATGGACACAATGGTTGGAAGGAAGTTACTAAGTGCATATTATGGTTTGGATATGGTTGGACTCAGCAGCATATGAACAAAAAGCTCACATTAGGCAATGTGGCAATGTAGCAACATTCAGAGGCGAAATGATTAGATTATGAGAGCAGTAAATTAATCAGTGTATTGAGTCAATTGATGGATTAATCATTTAATAGGACTACTCTACTGGGTGATACCTATAGGCAGGTGGGGCATGGCTGGTGGTAGTAGGTCACTGGGGGCATGCCTTGGGAGTTTGTACTTTGTCCCTGACACCTTGATCTATCTTTGCTTCTTGACTGCCACCATGATGTCCTGCCTTACATCATGCCCAGAGTAATGGAGTCAGCTGGCCATAGACTGACTGCTGGCCATAAACTTTTCCTCCTCTAAGTTGTTCTTGTCAGGTATTTTGGCTATAGCAATGGAAAGTTAACTAACACAGTGTGGGAGAAGCATGGTACAGATTTTTTTAATAATTAAGGCCCAAACATTCATACTTTTTTAACACACATATGATCACAGATATTTACAAATTCCAAGCAATTAAGGAACCTCTTCCATGCTGATAAACTATGAGCTACTATAAGGCAGAGTGATTTTTGTAAAATACGATTTTAATGATGCCATTTCCTGATGCAAATTCTCTCAATTCCTATTTTCAAATTGTGGGAAAAATTTTAAACTCATTAATCTAACATTCAAACTATACAAACCTTGACCTACCCTCCATCATTGCCATTCTTTACGGCCTTCCATGCTCCAAACACATGGAGTTAGCACTTCTCACACTGTGTCATACTTGCTCCATCTCTGAGTAGCTTGTTCAAGTGGACTTATTTTTTTTGTGTGTGCTACTAGGGATTAACCCTAGGGCTTCCCACATGTTAGGCAAGTGATCTACCACTGAACTACATCCCCAATCCTTGGCATCTTTATTTCAAATCATGATTTTGCTAAGTTGCTGAGCCTGACCTTGAACTTGTGATCCTCCTGCCTCAGTGTTTGAAGTAGCAGGGATTACAAATGTGCACCATAATGTCTTTGACGTAAATGAGCTCACCATTCCTCACTCAGCACATTTCTTAGTTGGCTAATTGCTATTTGCACCATAAGAGTCCTGGTATCACCTCATTCAGGAAATTTTCCCTTACCACCCCATGCTCCTTGTGTTAGTCAGTTTTCCATCATTATGATGAAAAGTCTGATAGAAATCAACTTAAAGAAGGAAAATTTTATTTTGACTCATAGTTGCAGAAGTTTCAGTCCACTTAATTGTCCCCATTGATTCTGGGCCTATGGTGAAGCAGAACATCATGACAGGGAGATTGCCAGGAAGCAAAGGGGAGTGGCAAAGGTTCCAGGGACAAAATACAACTTTAACACATGCCCCCAATGATTCAGGTCTTTCTACTAGGCTTTACTTCCTAAAGTTTCTACCACCTCCTGATAGTGCCACCATCTGGGAATGAATCCTTTAGCACATGAGACTTAGGGGGAGATTCCAGGTCCAAACTATAACACTGTTTGGATTAGATGCTTTTCTTCTCTGCTCCATTGCATCCATCTCATACCTATACGATAACCCTTCTAGCATAATTGTCTATCTCCCACTTGAGTATAACCATGGTCATTTTTTGGTGCCTACATTCTATTTCAGAGTCTGATACACAATGGTTAAGATGTTTGATGTTAATAATGTTTGAAATTAATTGAATGGAC
Organism: Sciurus carolinensis; assembly: GCF_902686445.1. NCBI lineage: Eukaryota > Metazoa > Chordata > Mammalia > Rodentia > Sciuridae > Sciurus > Sciurus carolinensis. The sequence goes on from NW_025920458.1 coordinate 34,339, forward strand.
CCAGTCAGACCTTTGAATCAACATGATTATGTGCTTTATTTGAACTGAAAGGACCTAGAATATATTTATATTTTAAGTGCCACCATTTTCATAGTGTACCTGTCATCCCCCACATGGAGCTTTGAAATCAACCTTTTCTTCTGAGTATCTGTAGTGTTTGGGACATTTTTATAAATGGAAGGTTGAATTTTTCTACATGTTGCTATCTTTCATATCACCCTCATGGCTCCACTCCCAAGAATACAGAAGTTTATCATATTTGCAGGCTTGCAAACTCTCTAATTCTCATGAATAAGACTGCCATCTACCTATGAGAACCCAGAGCTGGGTTTTTGGAGTCGATTTTCCAGGAAGGCAAAGACATTGAATAATTGCTAGTTCATCAAACCATCCACTGGAGTTCTCCATTTCAAATTGAAATTATTGGTAATAATGGGTTTCTAATTGGTAGACTTTCAAATGAAACCTAATAAATTCCATGAGCTAACTGAGTGTTCTTTCAAGGCATTGTTTGTACATGTGTAACTCACCTGCCCTTTTCTTGCTTCCATGAGTCTCCTTTTCCAAGGGAGAGAGATCCATTTGAACTATTTCAATAGCATACCTTACCCCAGCCTTTAAGACCTAACTTCACATATGCTGAATGAATATAAATAGAGAAGAAAAAATGGAGATCCCCCTACCACACTTCAGTCTAAAACTTCAAATTTCAAGTAAAGAGAAGAAAAACTGGCCCACTCACAGTTTGAATAATATTTTACTGTTCATTTTTTCCAGGGGAGCTAGTAACAATAATGGCAATAGCTCATTCTTCAAGAATAATTTATGAGACACTGCACTGAGATGTTTACATACATGCCAACATATAATCTTCATGATCAGCCTATGTATTCATCCTGTGAACTGTATTTTAAAACTGAGGAAATTGCTACAAAGGAATAAATCAGGAGAAGTTCAAGGAATTTGAATGCAATTCTTAGAAACTTCACTCTAAATAAGACAGTGAGTCCTGCTTTAATTCTGAACCTGTTTCTCTCTCTCTCTCTCTCTCTCTCTCTCTCTCTCTTTGGTACCAGGGATTGAACCTAGTGGGGGGTCGCTTAGACATTCCACCACATCCCCAGCCCTTTTTACTTTTTTACTTTTAGACAGGGTCACACTGAGTTGCTCAGGGTCTTGATAAGTTGCTGAGGCTGGCTTTAAACTAGAGATACTCCTGCCTCAGACTGAGCTGCTGAGATTACAGGTGGGTGCCACCACACCTAGCTTTAACCTGTCTTCGTCTTGAAAAGAAATGTTGATGATGATGATGATGACTCTAATTTGCTGAGAACCTACTATGGACTGTGTGTTTTGCATTTAACTAACTAAGTGATGGTGGTGGTGACAGGATTGAAACTCAAGGCAATATGTCCCAGAATCTGGGATCTTTTCACCGCAATGTTGACCTTGTTCCCTCAAAGCTTAGTCTCACTTTCTCCAGTCATCCTGTGTCATTGGCTTTGTGTGGGGACTCCAGCAATGGAATTGAGAGCTGGATTCCTTTTCAACCCCTACTGCATCTTTGCTGATTCTGAATTTCAGCCCCATTTTGTCCCAGACTTGCAGTGACAGATCTTCTGATGCCTTTGGCTGCCTTTCAACTGGTCTTCCCATTGCTATTACTCTGCCCCAAGGACCCTGGCTCCACTCCCTCCTACCACCTGATGTCACACTCTCCTGCCTGGTCTCCTTTTTCCTCTACCTCTAGACCTATTCACAAACACCTGCATCACCTCCTATGAGGTAAAGCCTCAACTTCTATCGCCTAGTCCTAGCATTCAGGGTCTGAAAGCCCATTATGAAGAATGAGGGACAGACTTGCTCTTTAGGATTCAAACATTAATCAATGACAACTAAGAAATAAAGACTTCCTTCAAGATTGGATCCAAATATCATTTTGGAAGGGACTCAACTCCCAAAGTACTTTTTGTTTACCTCTCTTGAGACCCACAACAATTTCTGTCATATTTAAACATGACTACATCTTACACATTGAGTTTTTTCATCCAGATTACATGCCCCATGAGGGTAAGAAGGAGGTTTAATTTATATTCATGATGCGTAAGGAAATAGAAATGTGGTTGTCTTGAGATTTAATCCCTTAAATAACTTATATAATTTTCATCTGAGTTCTTTAATTCACATTTAGAATGTATTGAAGAAAAGCACTTTTCACATATATAAAATATTAATAATGAAAATTATGTAATGTTTTCAATATGCTAAAATTATTCACACAGATTAAGAGTATAGCTTATGCTGAAGACTGGTATGATGTGATAGATATATTTTTCTAATATTTGTAACATCTTTGACACTGTAAAGTGAAATGGAGTCAAATAGTAGAGTCCATTAAAATTATTCTATATTGAAACTGCTGAAGATTCACTATCAGCAGTGAGTATCAAACTTCAGATAAAATGTGAGTCAAACTCTACTCATAGTGATCAAGTAAAACATGGCAGGGAGAAATTCACTGATATGTGCCCTTCAGTATTCATCTGTTTTACTTGATTGATATATTTGGGACAAAAAGGAATTCTACCATTTTATTCAGGAAGTTAATCAAACACAATCAAGTCACCTGCCACATACTGATAACACTGTTTCCTGTCAATTATGAATAAAAATTGACCCTTCTTGCTACCATTCCATAAGTGAGCTTATTTTCCTAACCATAACCACCTAAAGTCTTGGTAATTTAAAGGCCTAATTTTCCATCCTCGCTTCCATACTTTCATAGTAAGCACAACACATTCCAATGTGTAAATAATGTATTGTGCCCTTGGTACATGCAAAAAAATTACTTCATTAATTACAAAGAAAAGCTATAAAAGAGGCCATCTATTTTGCAAACTGTGGAAAAGACCATTGGTGGCCATTTAAAATTATTTGGGAGTACATAAATTTTTTTTAAACATCTATGTACAATTTTACACATACAGAGCTTTTTGGTGTGGGGGTACCCCAGATTGAACTGAGGGGCACTTGACCACTGAGCCACATCCCCAGGCCTACTTTGTATTTTATTTAGAGACAAGATCTCACTGAGTTGCTTAGGGCCTCAGTTTTGCTGAGGCTGGTTTTGAACTTGCCATCTTCCAGCCTCATTCTCTCAAGTCACTGGGATTACAGGCGTGTGCCATTGTGCTTGGTTCATACAGAGTTTTTAAAGGGACACATTTCTAAAACAGCAGATATTTTCCTATCTCTCACAAGCTGATTACTGCTTTTAAGAGGCAACCACTTCTAACCACTTTGGCTCTTTCTACTTACTTACGTATGTAGTATTCTAACTGCTACTTCCTGATTCTTTTTCTTTTTTCAATATTATTTATTGACATCCTGCTATGGAAGGTAAATATTCAGCTGTCTTAGACATTTCTTTTCTACCTGTAGGGAATAATTATGAAGGGGGTGGGTCACAAAATGACAGTCAGTGTAGATAATGAATGATTGGGTCAGAAGATGGGCTGATTCGAAAGGGAATAAAATGCTAATACCTTCAGGACACCTCCTCTCTCCCTCATCCTGTTGCCAAGGTTACCTGCCTCCAGGGAACTGTGTCTCCCTGCAAGTAGTTAATGAATGCCTCCTGGGATGCTCCCTTCCTGCTTGTACCCCTAGGGGGCTTCATTCTCGCCCTTAAATCACTCCAAATTTTGGCCCACTTTTTGATCACTAGTTCATAGGCAAGATAAGAGGAGAAGGGAGCATGAGAACAAAGGAAATCTAAAATATATAAAAGGGGCAGGAAATCCCCACTTCCTCTGACACCTAGCTCTGGGGCCCCTTCTCTTCGGAGAAGTCAATCTCTGTTCTATCCTTTAAATAAAACTTGCTTTCTATGCTTGCCTCGGCATTTCTTGGATATTCTTCAATCTTCACATCAAGTAAATGAGACTCGGCCCTAATTCTCATCACCAGTATCAAAACTAAGTTTTCAACACTCATAGACCCTTACTGGGAATGGACTCTTGTGAAAAAAACCACGAATTTGTAAGAGAAAAAAAAAGTTAATAACGTGTATTTCATATATACATGGGAGACACTCAGGATATGAGTAGTTCTCAAAGAGGTAGCTTTGAATTTCAATTTAAATAGTTTATCTTCAACAAAGAATGGTATTTTTTTGAGAAGTGACAAAACAAAGGAAAAGAACTTTGAGTGTTTAGGGGTGGGTAAAAGGCAAATAAATAACAGATAAAAGCCAGTTAGTAAAGCTTGTTAATCTAGATTCCTCTGGTATCACCTACAGATGAAAAGATTCTGAAGTTGTATCCATGATTAACATTTGCTCTCCCTAGGGCTGTGGGGCTGGGTGGACCCAGGGAATGGGAGTGGGGACAGGATACCTTTAGTATGTGTAAATCCATGTCCTGCTTTTAGGCAGAGGAAGGGCAGAAGGCTGTCCTGAATCTGCTCATTTAATTGTCTTCAACTTAACAATTGTTCATATTTGGGTAAAATACTTTGGTCACCCACACACTTCAACTTTCAAATATATACCTCCCATTGGTACTTTTCCCTTCTACTTACTTTTTAGAAAGATCAGTTTTCCATTTTGCATTATTATTATTACAAATTTAACATAATTGATTGAGTGAAGTACTTCATTTCTTGTAATACTTTTTTAAAATTATCCTACAATGAATAGTTTCTTTTTCTTTCTCTCTCCTTTTTTACATTTCCTTGGTTTCTCAGTGCCAAGCATTCTCAGAGTTAAATTAGAAAGGGAATGGGTGATTCTCATAGTTCAAATTTTGAGATTTTTCTCCCCCTTCCCACCCGATTTTGAGCTTGTGACTTACCCGCCACAATGCCTGGTGTCCTTAAGGGCAGAATCTCTCTAGTTTAAGTTCTCCACAGGGTCTGTATTAGGTTGCTTTCTGTTACCAACAGCACAATGCCAGACTTCAGTTTTAATATAAAGGAGTTTATTTTGGTTCATGGTTCTGAAGGTGCAAGGTCAAGGGACCTTATCTAGGGATGGCCATCTTCCTGGCAGAGTCCCTAAAAGATGCATGACATCACATGGTGAGACACATGATCTTTTGGTCTCCCTCTACTTACAAAGCCACCAGAATTCAATCATAGGTATTCCATCCTAACAATTTTTATCCTAATCAAAAGCCCCACCTCCAAACACCACAGCCAGATTAAATTTCTACTTTCTGAATAACTCACAATGAGGATTAAATTTCAACATACAAACCTTGAGAGACACTCAAATCACATCCACACCAACTAGTCTTTATTTATTGATTTTGGTGCTAGGGATTGAACCGAGGGGCACTTAAACACTGAACCACATTCCCAGTCCTTTTTAGTTTTTACTTTGAGGCAGGGTCTCACTAGGATGCTTACATTCTCGCTAAGTTGCTGAGGCTGACTTCAAACCTATAATACTCTTGCCTCAGCCTTCCAATCTGCAGGGATTACAGGCATGCACCACCATACCCAGCTAAATTTCTGGTCTTTCTCACAGACCAGGGAGAAGATGTAAAATTGATTTGAGTACTGCTTATACCATCTATCAAACAAGTCTCCTCTTTTAAGACCTACTCTCCATCCCAAGTAAAGACAGTTTTCACTTGTTCAATTTGTTTTCCAGTTTGTACTCTTACAGTTCTTTCCTATTGTCTTCATTTTTAATAAAATAGCCCTTTCCTCCCCTCTACTGACACCTTAGTGGTTTTGGAGAGAAAATGACAATAAATACATGTGTTTAATTTTTATCAGACATTAGCAGAATTCCTTATCTTTAATTCCTTAAATAATTTTGTCTTTCTTAAATATATATAAATAAATTTGTTACCTAAGTTCTCTCTGAATTCAGATTTGTGAGTTTTAAACGTAAGGGATACGTTGGTACTTCATACTCATCTACATAGTTTTGTGGTCCTTCCCCAAGTGGCAAGGAGGAGGAGAAGGAGGAAAAAGAGGAAGAGGGGTGATGGGAAGGAAGAAGAAAACATACTCTTACTCCAACATATTATGGTGAGTTATTCTTAGGTCACTGGCTTACTCACAGAATTAAATGGCTAGATGAATGAAATGTCATGACATTTTCTTCTCACTGGTTTATTATACCCTATTGATGGAATTTTCTAGCCAAAATAATACATGTCCTTGCCATGTAACAAAATTAAAAAAAAAAAAAAGTATCTGCCAATAGTGGCTTCTTCCTTAAGCTGAAGGTCAATCACTGACTTTTTTTTTTTTATTCCCTCTGGTACTTGCCTCCCCAAGAACCACAAATGACTTTCCTCATACTAATAACAACAGCCTGTTTGGGGGCTCTGAGAAACATTTGACTTTGGAATACTTACTACTTTCCACAATTCTGCAGTCCCTTGTGGTTTCTCTCTGCTTTCCACTCACTTCATATTTGTTTTGATTATTTTTTACTATGGCTCACTTTTCCCCCTTGTGTTATTGTCCCCAAAATCTTCAGCCCTTTTTAGTTCACTCCTCTCACGAATAAGTGTCTACTTTCCTGAGTTTTAGTTTCAGACAATGGTGTAGAAGGGCTAAGAGGTTAATGCTAATTCTCTCTGACCCACTGAAATGTTTCAATCATGATAAGCAGTTACACTAGATATTTTAAAAAATTGGTGGCAGTGGTGGAAACAATGCTATTGGGGGATACTATGAGGTGTAACCTGAATCCCCCAGTTTCCCCACTTTAGGACTGAACCACTTAACCCCACTGCAGGTGCTGGGAGTACTGGTAATGGACAGCTCTCAGCAAAGACCCACTGTCAGAAATTTGAAATTTCATGCAAGTAACTAACCCAGGGTCAGAATCCATCTCCTGCAGTAATTTGCTCTGTTGAATTCCTTCACATCCCACAGTGTTGATGCCAAGGACACCCCCTGTAAACTCCCTGCAGGATAATCTCCACCTAAGAGTCTATTTCAAGGAACTGACTCAGATGCATATTAATTTGAGGGGTGCCAAAGCAAAATAGCACCATCACAAATTCCATTTTCCAAGGGTAAGATATTTTAAGGACTAGACATTAAGGAGCCAGTTTAAAAATATTGCTAAAGTTGTTGTCTCTGAAATCACACAGTATAGGTTTGCAACCTGGATTTATAGGCTACCAACTCTATGGCCTTTACCAATTTCTGTTCAGTGTAACTGGATCTACTTCTCTCACATATACAGTAGCAATGATAGTATTACCTATGCCAAAGTATGGCAGGGGTTATTGAACTTTAGCTTGTATAAAAATCACACAGAGGGTTCTTGAAACAGGTGAACAGGCTCTACTCCAGAGGATCCAAATAAGTAGTTCTACAATAAAACCCAAGAATGTACATTTCTAACAATTTCTCAGGAGATGTTGATACTGTTGGTATGAAGACCATAATTTGAGTTTCCTGACCACAGGTAATATGGAGATTAATGGGGAGAAATCTGCAATGTCTTGAGCTTAGGAAACAGTAAATGTTCAAAATCTTACTTGTCTTTCCTGTTATTAGAAAAGGGGGAGAAATCTGCAACGTCTTGAGCTTAGGAAACAGTAAATGTTCAAAATCTTACTTGTCTTTCCTGTTATTAGAAAAGCTGTGCTTTTCCACTTGAGCTGTGAATCAGTTCAGGAATAGAGAAAAAGCAGAAAGGAGCAATAACATCCAAGGAGCAGATGATTGTAAACAAATTCCATGGACCACACTGAAGCAGAGCTGACTGATCAAAAAACTTCATAGGTGATATAAAAATGAGAAGTTGAAGAATACCCTCTTTGGGGCAAATAAAACCAATTGCATCTTTGACTAGACCCTGGGTTTTATATACAGCCGTCCATCCACCCCTGCCCAAACTCATACTTCTTTTCTAATTTCAGGTAATCAGAGAAGAATCTATTTCTGTTTTAACTGCTTTATCTCATTGAGAAAGACAAGTTTAATAAATCAAAATATTCTTCTGGTTGTTTTAATTATTACAAATACTGGTTTTTATTCATGAGAAGTGAAATAATTCCATTCATGTAATTAATTACATGCCATTGTAACATCTCCCTCCCTAGCTCAAATAAAATGTGATTCCATGAAATCTACATTCATGGTCATGGACGATATCTATTCAATGGGGTCACATAAGGAAAGAGTAACTTGGAAAAGCAGGAATTAACAAGGATTTTAAGTTCTTTTCTATATTCCTCTGCAGCCCTGATCAAATTAGACATAAATTCAAATCTAGCTAATGTATTTTGAGCAACTTCAACATGTCAGAACTTGGGTAGGTTCTTATTCAAATGTACTTGTTTAGCCCTCACAATAATAAGCAAGTCTACTATTACATATTATGGTTATATAGGTTTTATATTGCAATAAAATGGAGTAAAGTCTGCAGGAAGCAAGAAAACAACAGAAATCTCCATGCATCTCTTATTTGTAGTGAGTGATTTCATATTTATTTTAAAGAAAAATTGGTTTGAATGTCATATTTGCATGCTGACTTTCATGCTGTTCTTTTCTTTAATATAGTTCAATGTCTTGCAAACTCATTGTACACATCAACTAATATATAGAATTGTACATTAAAAAATCAGATATACCATATCTCATGGTTGATTGAAGAGTCTTTCAAGGATATTTTTTACTACAGTGGATTTTCAAAGAGTGACTTCTAAGACGCATTTCTATATAAAATGAGACTTATGAACATTTTGTGTCAAAAATTTCTGGCTATATGAATCTTCAGTGTGTTAGTCAGCTTTGTATCACCATGACAAAAATACCTAACAAGAACAACTTAGACAAGCAAAAGTTAATTTTAGGCTCATAGTTTTAGAAGTTCAGTCCATTATTTGCCAATTCCATTACTCTAGGTCAAGATGAGACAGAATATTAGGGTAGAAGAGTGTGATGGAGGAAAGCTGTCATCTCATGGCAGCCAGGAAGCAGAGAGAGATTGGATCCAGAGATTGTCTAGACCGTGTCCCCAGGGACCTTCCTTCTCTGGCCATGTCTCACATGCCTACAGTCACCACCCAGTAGTCCATTCTGATTATTAATCCATAAAATGAATGAATCCACTGATGAGGTTACAGCTCTCATAATCTAATCATTTCACTCTGAGATCCCTAGAATGCCTAATACATCAACTTTTCAGGGGACATTAAAGATCCAAACCATAACACTCAGCATGTTAATATGACTTCAACTTCTCTTTCATATAGTACAAGGAATGGACTGCTGTGTATGATCCTAAAGAAATGGCGTTGATTTGACTCAAACTTGAAAAAAGTCTTCAGGATTATGTTAGAATTATTTTCACCAATTTGTTCAACAAGTATTTATTTGGTATGGAATACATGGTAGGCAGTGCTCTATGTGCTAGGAATGCAGCAGTAAATAATGCACAAATTGTTGCTCTCAGGAATTTTACATTTTAGGATCAGAAGAGACAAATAAAATAAATATAAGTGTAATATGTTGTGTTATATTTCATCATGTGAAACGGGTAAAAAGTCACTGTAGGGGTGTTACTTTATTTAACATAATCAAAGGAGGAGAATCAAGAGAACAGTTTCTCAGAATTGAAGTGAAAAAATGTTTTAGATAGGAGGGAAGTGATTAACTATGTTGTGTGCACATGGAAAATTCAATAATATAAAACTTGTGAAGTGTTTGTTGAATTTGGCCACAGGACGGTCACTGGTGACCTTGACTAGGAAGCTCTGGTGGACTGATAGAGATGGAAGTCTGATCAGAGTGAGCGTGAGAGGAAATAAGAGAAGACAATAAATAAGAGAAAGCTACTGGGGATTTTTATTATAAATGGTAACAGAGAAATGGTACAGTACTTAGAAGGGAATAGGCAATAAAGAGAAAGAAATGTGTTAGATTTACACACTGAGAATGATCTAGTGGAGAGGGAAAAATGATGATATAAGTGAGCAGAGGCCAGGTCCTAGAGTCCTGTCCTCAAATAAGTAGTAAAGAATGAGAATACACACAAGTTGAAGATTGGGCATCATATAAATAGTTCATTTGTGTGACAGAAGGGAAGATGCAGAATAAAGGTACAGACACAGAAGAATAAAGATGAATTTGGCGGGAAGATATGAATGTTGCATTTGAATGCTTCTATTTTCTCATTTTTCTATTTTTCTTATTTTTCAGTGAAATAAGAAGTGAGAACATGCACTGAGAATAAGAAAAGTCAGGAGATGCTAATGGTTTGTAGAAAGACAGAAATGCATGAAAATAATCATCTAAGATAATGGGAGAATGAATTGATTTGGAAAACATAATAGAATTTCCAAGCAGCTGTAAGGATTCACTGGAAGTCAATGCATATGTGAATTGCATCTGGTGAGCTGGCTGGCACAGATCCAGTCTCCAGAATGGCAGACAGGATGGAGGTCCTAAGATGTTGTACCTGTCTGAGGGCATGCCGTGTTATTTCCTGCTTTATGTAACCATCTTCATAAATTTCTATGACCTTTGCCATGAAAGAAAGTTGACATCCACTAGCAGTGATTGTTTGCAGCTTTGCATCAATCACAACACTGTCTGTTGTGACAAGCAAGCAAGAAGAGAATAGCATAGTAATATTCTTCAGGCACCTTGCCAATATAGTGAAGGCAGAGATCCTCCGTATTCATTTTTCAAAAATGAAACCAACAGCTCTGCCTGCTGGACATGGATATCACTGTGCTAGGGCCACTAAGCCAGTGTGTCTGCCAAAATCACCTATCCTAGCTATATGCCCCATCTATATTCTCTCTCTTTTACAGTCCTTGTCAACAAAGTTACCAGCTTCTGAATTTCCATAAACTTTTATATATCAGAGATTCTACTGACACTCTTCCTTCTCTCTGCCTTTAGTTTCCTTCTCTGCCTGGTTATATTCTACTCAATTATTAATAATTAGTCAAAAAATGTTTCATTTTTGATATTTTCCATACCTACATTCATTCCCTTTATAGCATTCATAGATTTTGGCAATTTCTCCAGTAAAATATTTATAACATCTCAGAATCTTATTTGCATAAGTCTGTAGTGCCATATTTGAAAACTACTTTTCAAATAGGAAACATATTTTATTTATTTATGAATTATGTATGTATTATTTATTTATGTATTCCTAATGCTGTGGGTCTCAAACTATATGCTCAGGTACTCCACAGTGCTACCATGAAGTCACAAGGGGTATCATGAGGTCATTTAAATTTTTGAGGAAAGCAAAACGACAGCATGAACTGAAACAATTAACTTGTTTGAACCTCAGGACTTAATAAAACAGAATCATTGCATATTCCTTTTGACCTGGAGTACTCATGAAAAAAATCAAGTGAGATACCAAGGACTATATGAACTGAGAAAGTTTGGGAAACTGCCCTCAGTTTCAATGAGTACTATACTTGGAACATAACATTTGTTTGGTAAAGGATTCAACTATTAATTTTAGATAAGTACCTTACTTGTAAACATTTCTTCAGCACATGCCCTCTCTGTACCAATCATTGTTTTAAGTACTTTATATGCATTGTGTCATTTATCCTTCCAAGAGTTCTGTGAGGTAATTAATATCATTACTGTCATTCTACAGATTTGGGAACTAAGACTTGGGGGTAATGAAGTAACTTTTGCAAGTCCCCACAAGTAAAAAGTTATTTGCTTAACAAGGTAGATTCCAAAGTCACTAATTCTACACATAAGCTTCCAAAATATATTCAAAATAACAAGTGGTGAATTTAATGGAAAATAATAAGATCACATTTTATTGCAGCATATAAATTGACCTATCAAGAGTTAAATAGATGAATTCATTATAGAATATTCCTGCAACAACCATTACTGAGAATCTGCAGGGTACAAAATACTTTGAGGGATACCAAGAAGAATAAAGAAATAATTCTGAAATTCACAATTTTGAAGCAGTCATTTTTTACAAGTTTCATATTTTTAATATACTTCATAATTCTGATTTCTGCTAGTGAAATTTTTCCTCTTATTTCCACATTTTTTCAGAGATGTACCACAGGACTTAGTTTTGTCCATTCAAATAGTTTCTTCAGAGAGTTGAAATTTTTACAATCTATGCCAGTAACCAAACTTAATCTACCTAGGTTTGGCAGCTTTGGACAAATGAGAGGGGATCTTCCTTCTTCCCCTCATTCCTAATTTAAGAGGTGCTCTCCTAGTTGGCAAATGAACAGCATCAGAGGTCATAGGAATCCATGCACATTACAAATTAGTTAAGAAGGAATTAGGGGCAAGTTTCTACTCAGTAGGGATGGAAGTACCATGAGAACAAGAGTCATTTTGACGAATGACTTTTCAAGTAACCAGCATCAGAATTACCAGAGATGTTTTGCAACAGAATCTGGGACTCCACCCTAGACTCTAAAATCTGAGTCTTGTGGAATATGCCCTCCAAGTAAGTTTCACTCTCCCTAAAATCAAACTAGGCCAAATCCAATTTATTTGTGCAAAATAATTTCAGATTGGGCTATATATATATATATATCTATAGTCTGCACTTGGTTAAGATGAAACTGTGGGCTACAGATTTGGCATTTTACTGATAAAAGGAAGATCCAGCATCTAGTTAGGATTCTGATGCTGACTCTATTAACCTTGAGCAAGTCAGTTAACCAGTTTGAGTCAGAGAATTCACTTGAGCCAAATGAATTTATCTCCCATTTTACAACCTTGAAGTTCTATGATTGTATTCTTCTGTGCACTGTCATAAAATAATTAATTGTTAAAAATGTTATATATAAAATAAATTGGATAAATATAAAACCCCCAAAATAGAGAAGAAAACTTTTGGAAGGTCCAGTTTTCACCCTGAACAAGCATGTTTCCAAAGCCTTCTGGAATTCTATGCAAATAAATGTAATATAAGGGGTTTGCTTTTATCTTGATACTGTAATACCAGCAAAAAAAAAAAAAGTACCAGAGTGAGTCAATATCTATCTGGAGAATCTGATGAATTTTAGTTTGTCTTATGTGATAGATGTGATGCTATTAATATTGGTGGGGACATAGGATAAATTAAGGAACACAGAAAAAAGTTTATCATTGTGTAATCATATTTCATCACTTGATTGTATTTCAAATGCAGTTAATTTTTAGATGTAACAATATAAGTTTAATCTGTTACCACAAATATAATAATCAGTGTAGTACTGGTGATGAGATGAAAAAATGCAAATACTGACTTTTCAGATCTGCAATTCCTTTCTTAGGACATTTTAAACCATCAGGAAATGTAAATAATGAAATAGAGAAGGTTAACATATACTCCCGACTGAGATTTCCAAGTGGAAACTGTCTTTCAATATCATTTCTACCTTCCTGGTGGTTTGGGAGGTTGGGATGGAAGCCAAATTAAGTATTTGAACAAATTAAGCTCTTTTAGAATCTATATTCTCAAAACAGAAGGCAATTTTGGGAGATTTGGTTATAGAGACATACCTCTGAAAGTTTATTGATGTTTTAAAAGTAGATTTAGAAAACTCCATATAAAAATCTCTTATGCATGTATAAAGAATAATCTTTCACAAGCTTATATGTAAAAATTCTTGATAATATACTAATAAATTGACCCCATCAATATATAAAAAGAATTACAAACCATACACAAGTGAGGTTTATTGCAGGAATGCAAAGTGGGCTTAATTGAACCATGTGATCTACTGCATCAGTGGAGTAAAAAAAATTACATGATCATATCAATCAGTGCAGAAAATTCAATATTCATTAATAATAAAAAATCTCAGGATTAGGAATAGAGAAGAACTTTCTAAGGTTCATAAAGAAAACATGCAAAACATTATAGCTAATATTGTACACAAAGGCATGTGTTTGCCCCTAAAATTGGAAAGAAGACAAGGATGTTCGCTCTCACCATTCTTATTCAATGTAGTATGGAAAGATCTAGCTGCTGAAATGAGGCAAGAAAAGAAAAAGAAGACATATAGATTGAACAGAAAGAAATAAAACTATTCCTACTTTCAGATAACACTATTGTCTTTGTAGAAAACCCAATAAATCTACAAAAATCTACAAAAAGATTACAAAATCTCTCAAACTAATAAGTTTAGTATGGCCATAGGATACAGACTCAACCAAAAAAATAAATTGTATCCTTATATACTAAAAACAAACACATAGAAACCCAGATTTAAAGTACAATATCATTTATATTTGAGTAAAAGTAAAAAGGAGTATCTTACAAAACACCTATAGGATCCTTATATTAAAGGTACAAAACATCAAGGAAAGAAGAAAAGGAAGATCTAGGTGAATGGAGAAACATATTGTATTTGCAGATCAAAAGACACATCATAGTAAGGATATTAGTTTTCCCCCATGTTTTCCTATAGGTTTAATGTAATTCCTTTCAAAGTCCTAGAGAGTATTTTTGAAGAAATGGATAAACATTTTCTAAAAATTATATGAAAGGTAAAGGAACTAGGACAGCTAAAACAACTTTACAAAGAAGAATTGAGTGAAACCTGAGGTTATGACTTACCTTATAGCTACAGTAATCATGACAATGTGTTATTGGAGAAGGAATAAATACATAGATCAATGCAACAGAATACAGAACTCAGAAATAGGCCAACACAAATACACCCCATTGGTTTTTAACGAAGGCACAAAAGCAATTCAACTGAGGAAGGATAGTTTTTCCAACAAATTATGCTGAAACAATTGGACTTCCATAGGCTAAAATATAACCTTCATCTACTCTTTATACTATGTACAAAAATTAATTCAAAATGTATCGTGAATTTAAATGTAAAATATAGAACTATGCATTTTAAGAGAAAACATAAGAAAATATCTTTGGGACCTATTGCTAGGCAAAGATCTAGTGCTTAGACATTATATCAAAAATATGTTCCACTAAAAAAACAACTTAACCAAATTAAACCTCACCTACATTAAGAGCTTTTGTATTACAAAGAATCCTGTTGTAAGGATGAAAAGACAAGGTAGATACTGAGAGGAAATATGTGTAGACCATATTTCTGAAAAGGCACATATCTAAAAAATATAAACAAAACTCATCAGTTTGTTTTTCTATGAATAATTATAATTTCTATTATAAAATGTGCAGAAAACTTGATATTTCAGACAAGATCACGTGAATTGGAGGTGTTATAGCTGTAGACTTAATAGATATTTCAAAAGAGAAGATACAGGTGGCAATAAACACATGAAAATGGCCCAAATCTTTATCCACTATGTAATTGCAAATTAAAACCACAATGAGATATTACTACACAACTTTCAGAAAACTAAAATAAAAACTAGTGATAATACCAAATGGTGGTAAGGATGTGAAGAAACTGGATCTCTCCTACATTTCCAGTGGGAATGCCAAATAGTATAAGAACTCTAGAAAACTGAGAGTCTCTTAAAAATTAAAATATGCAATTACGTGACCCAGCAATGACACTGTTGGCCATGATCTCACAAAAATGAAAAGAAATGTTCATCCAAAAATCTATACATGTAATCTATAGCAGCTTCGTTCATAATAGAAAAATACTAGAAATAACCCAAATGTCCTTCAATGGGTGAATAGTTGAAAAAACCCTGTTATATGCATACAATAGAATATTACACAGCAATAAAAGGAATGAACTAATGATATGTTCAACTGGATTGGACCACAAAGGCATTGTGCTTAGTGAAGAATGTCTCAAAGATTACATATATATAATTCCATTGATATAACATCCTTAAAATGATAAAACTAGAAATGAAGGAAAGATTAGTGGTTGTCAGGGGCCAGGGACAGGAGTTGGGTGAGGTGTGTGTGTAAATTTTAGGAGATAGTATGCAGGGGTTCTTTTGAGGCAATGAAACAGTTCTATATGTTGATTGTGCTGATGGTTATACTAATGTTTACATATGATAAAATTACATAGAAACATGCACACATTCCCATAAATGCAGTTTTACAAAATTATGAAAATTGAAAAATGTCTGTATTGTTGTCAGTAGTAATATAACAATATTGATTTCCTGTTTGATATATTATACAATATTGTTCATTAGGTTAATCTGGGGAAAAAGTACCTGAGATCTCTTGTAATTTTGTGACTTACCTAGAGTTTACAATTATTTCAAAAGTAAACATTTTTTAAAAAAATAAATGTAATAAATGAGTTTTTTGTATACAAATATGCATATCCTAAATGTTTCTGGGGCCCCAGGGTCATTAATTCCCTAGAAAAATTGAAGAAGACACTCAGGTCCCAGCTATTATCAGATGATGACAAGACCCTCTGTTTTAAGTACTCCTGGCTTCTGTGCAAAATCAGCACATCAGTTTTGTAGAATTAGATAATGATTTCATATCAAGGTCCTTCATAACCATTTCTCAGTCTATGTTTTCAATGTTATCTCCATACATCCACAAAAGTATGACAAAGTAGATATTTATTTATTTATTTATTTTTTGCGGTACTGGGGATCGAACTCAGGCCTTGTGCTTGCGAGGCAAGCACTCTACCAACTGAGCTATCTCCCCAGACTGACAAAGTAGATATGATGAACTACTTGTTTTTCCCTTCAACAGGCATGTCATCACAGCTTGAAATTTTTGGGGGAGTTCCCTGTTTGCAGAAAGAGCCCTTTTCTCATTCTCCTGGTGAAACTCACCTATATCCTTCACAGAGGACCCACCCCCAAGCAGGCAAAATTATTTGCTTCCTCTTAACTGAAGAAGTTACTATGTTGTAATATAAAGATTTTGGTTAATTTAAATTTTCCTCTGAGATCATAAGTTGTCAACTGGAGGGTACCTTATCTTATTTATCCCTTAAGATATAGCACCTGACAGTCATGCTCAACAAATCTTCTGATTAAATTAATTTAATGTAATTAAAATGGAGATTGAGGAATTGTTGACTTTGCCAGTTAGCACATGGGTATTGTATGTTAATAAAAAGATTTAGAGATAATAAAACTAGAAAAAATGGACCCCTTCCTTCTTAGAATTCTCCTTCTATAAAGATAAGTGCAAAGCTAATAAAAGTCAAAGACCCATTAATGGCCTGGATTAGACAAAACTTGGCACAGAAACAAGAAGGGAAGAAGATCTTTGTAAAGAGAAAATTGAGAGTTAGTCTCATTTAATTTTAAAAGTTCAGGTGTAGGTAGGGTGTGGTGGCACATACCTGTAATCCCAGTGATTGGGGAGGCTGAGGCAGAAGGATTGCAAGTTTGAGGCCAGTCTCAGAATCTTAGGGAGGCCTTAAGCAACTCAGGGAGACCCTGTCTCAAAATAAAAACTAAAGAAGAGCTGGGGATATGGCTCAGTGTAAAGTACCCCTGGTCAATGCCCAGTATTACTCCCACCTAAAAAAATGACCTCGGTATGTGGGAAGAAAATGAAGTCCCCAAGAAACTGGGACACATGATGCTACTATCTTGAAAAAAGTGTCAATTCATTGTTGACTATTGCTCTATAATACACAGACCAATTGAGTCATGCAAAATGGAAACAAAATGCTCCCAGCATTGAGTGACAAAAACAGAATAAATGTCCCCATGTCATGAAGAATTAGGATTTCCAAATGAGCTTTAAAATATAAGTAAGTCTGAGAAGTGGCAAAATGGGGAGGTAAGGTGCCATAAGGGCAAAAGCATACAGGAAAGGAAGTCTGGCATGCTTTAAGCCCATGGTGAGCACTTTAGTCTTACTGGTACATTTGGTAGTGGAGTAGTGGAATAAGAGAAACCAGTCATGCAGTGTGTGAGTTACAAGAGATTTTCCAGATTATTACACCCAACATTTGCATTTTATCCCTGAGCAAAGTATTGTGCAGGTTGTTGACAAGTCCTCAATATACCTCCTTTCCTCATACAGGAAAATTTCTGTCATCCTTGAAAGCTGTAAGGGACCCTGAGAGAGGTATCTTAAAATCACTACCATCCTAATTTGGTTTACAATGCTGCCCAAGGAGTGCCTTTTCACCATTTACTGATCAAGATGAAGTAGCAGAGGTGAAGCTATCAGCACTGATTGATTTTTGTTATCAGAGGCTGAGTCCAGAGGGAAGGAAAACAGGTTTATACTATCCTAGAATATCCAAACTACTCAGGATTACATATTGGCACAAAAGCAAAATCCCTCTTTTCTTTGCTTCCCCCTTTGGATTCCATCCTTTTTTCCACTTTTCATCTATAATACTTTCCTGGATATAGCCAGGGTCACCCCCTGGAACATCCTACTGTGCTGCCTCCTCTAGGGTTCAAATCAGGCTTGATATACAAGCTACCTGTCCTGTCATCAGTACTAGCCTTCTTTGTTTCATAATGTTCTTCTTCTATATGTGCACAGATTTTATTACACTTCTGTGAAACACTGTTTGACAAGAATCAAACATTAACTTTCCATTTTAACCCTGAAGTTGGTGTTAAATGATCTCTTTCTTCAATATCATTGTACATTTCCATTTGAGGGAAGGTCAGGCTGCACCAAAAATGGAAGCAGATACTACTTATTTGTAAAATACTGTAGCATTCCCTTCTTATTGGTGGGAGACACATTTCAACATCCTGAGTGGATCCCTGCTGAACCCTATGTATACTGTACACATATAGCTAACTTTAATTTATAAATTAGACATAATAAGTTATCAACAATAACTAATAATATAACAAACACATATTGTATAAATGTTATGTGAATGTGATCTCTCTGTTTATTTCTGGAATTTTCCATTTAACATTTTTGGACCTCATTTGACCACAAATAACTGAAGCCATGAAAAGTAAAACCACAAATAAGGGAGGACTAGTATTTGATTTTGAACATACTAATATATTTTGTGATCAGTTTTATCTCATATTGTTTATTTCCCAACAGGTAATAAATATTTTTGTCAGTTAGATACAGGCTTGTGATACAAAGTGGAGAACATTATGATTTGGACTCCGAAACCAGGCTTCACGTATGGCAGAAACCAAAAATGATGCTCTTTCTCAGGGCAACTTTGTGATATTAGCATGTGCCAGCAGCTGGAGAAAGGTGAGATTTCAGTAAATTGGCAAAGAGAAATTTGTGTTTTGCATGAGTGTAGAATAAATAATACCATTTATAAATATAAGCTTGTGTTAAATATTTAATCAGAATGTGAACAAATTAAGAGCATGCAAACCTCAAGAATATTCTAATTTTGTGATTTTGATATCAAATCACTTTTACAAAGAAAAGAAAATGCTCAATCTTAGAATTTAGATACCTAGTCTCATATACATGGGACTAAGGTTTGAGTTAAATAAAGACTGACTGACATTCTTTCTGCTGTTTTTGAGCAAGTCCTTAGGTCATTTTATTCTGTGCCATAAACACTTGATATTGGTTTGAAATGCTATAACATTTCATATGCAAAGATAAGTAATGATGGGACCGTTTAAAATGGAAAAAGAAGTTGGGGGTGTAGCTCAGTGGTAGAATGCTTGCCTAACACGTGCAAAGCCCTAGGTTCCATCCCCCACAACACACACACACACACAAATTGAAATAAGAATTGCCAAAGTTTGGCAAAAAGTGTCTAATGAGATCAGCAACTATACCCACACAACTAATCTCTACACAGATATTATAATTAAGTCAGTGTGCTGAACTTTTAGCAAGGCTCTATTTATCCATTTAACAAAAATTTATTGATGATCCATTTTTTGCAAAAAAAAAAAAAAAACCCTTGCTAGGTACTGGGAATCACTGGCAAGTAAAACAACCCTGTTCTTATGCAGCTTCCTCTTAATTGGCCTTTAAGTCATATAAATATATAATCAGTACCATAGAAAGAAAATAAAGGATGATTTGGAAAACTAGAGCAGAGATACCCAATATCAACAGACAGGAAGGATTTTCTAAAGCAACTGTTAGGCTATAATAATGCTAATAAAAATTGTTTTTGAATTTTTTATATTTCTTTAATTGCAAAATTCTTCATATTAGTTGTTATTTTTTTGTTTTCACTGTGTTGTCTAAAATGCTCTGGGGGAATAAATAACTTCATATATAAACCAGAAAACTAGATAAGATATATTCTTATATTTTAGTTTAAATATTACAAACTGTATGCTAAAGTTGATGAGTTGAAATTGATACATCTTCTATACAACACATTAAAATAATTACAGAATTTCTTCTGAATATTAAAGCTCAATAAAGTTAGGAGGCTTGAAGTACACCTCTCATTTCAAAACTAGCACTTTATTTTTTACTTTTATTTCTTGGTGCTGGGTTTGGACCCCAAGGCTGGGCTCACACATGCCAGGCAAACACTCTACCACTGAGTAACATCCACAGTCACAAAACTAGCACTTTAATGCATGAGACATCAGATATCATGCCAAAAGTGTTCCATTTAGATTAATGTGAATAATTTCTTTAAAATATCATATTAGTTAGCAACAAGACGCAGAAATAAAAAGACTTACAACAAAGAAAAGCCCAGAACCAGATGGATTCTTAGTTGAATTATACCAGACCTTTAAAGAATAAATAATGTCAATGCTCCTCAAATTATTTTGTGAAATAGAAAGGATGGAATACTTCCAAATTCATTCTGGAATCCAATACCACACTCATACCAAAACTAGGAAGGACACATCAAGGAAAGAAAACTACAGACCAATATCTCTGATGAACTTAGATGCAAAAATCCCTAATAAAATATTATCGAATCATATTCAACAACATATTAAGAAGATCATATATCATGACCAAGTTGGTTTTATCTTGGGATGCAAGGATGGTTTAACAAATGCAAATTAATAAATGTATTTCATCACATAAATACAATTAATGATGAAAATCATTTAATCACCTCAATAGATGCAGAGAAGGCCTTCAACAAAACCTAGCACCCATTCATGATAACAGTACTGAAGAAACTAGAGATAGAAGGAACCTACTGCAACATCATAAAGTCTATCTATAACAAACCCAAAGCCAACATCTTAGTGAGTGGGGAGAAACTGAAAACATTTCCTTTAAAATTTGGAACAAGACAAGATGTCCACTCTCACCATTCCTATTCAAAATAGTATTTGAAATTCTAGCAAGAGCAATTAGGCAAAAGAAAGAAATATAAAGGATAAAAATACAACAGGAAGAATTCAAATTATCACTGTTTGCAGATGATATGATCCTATACTAAAAATCCAAAAAGCTTGACCTAAAGACTGCTAGAGATAATAAAGAAATTCACAAAGTAGTAGGTTACAAAATCATCATGCAAAAGTCAATAGTTTTCCTATGTGTTAATAATGAATCTGCTGAGAAAGTCAGGAAAACAACTCCATTTGCAATAGCCTAAAAAAAAATCTGGAAATAAACTTAACAAAGGAAGTGAAAGACCTCTACAATGAAAACTAAAGAACATGAAAGAAAGAAATTGAATAAGACATAAGAGGATGGAAAGACCTCCCATATTCATGGATAGGCAGAATGTTAAAATGGCCATACTACTGAAAAAAAATGACATATTCAATGCAATTCCCATCAATATACCAATGATATTCTTTGCAGAATAGAAAAAAACAGTACTAAAATTCATTTGGAAGAATAAAAGACCCAGAATAGCCAAAGCAATATTATGCCAAAAAAGTAACTCTGGAAGCATCACAATACCTGACTTCAAATTATACTGTAGAGCTATAGAAATAAAAAGTGCATGGTATCAGTATAAAAACAGACACAGTGGTGCAGAATAGAAGACACAGAGACAAATCCACACAGATAGTCATCTAATCCTTGACAAAGATGCCAAAACCATAGACTGGAGAAAAGACAGCCTTTTAAGCAAATGGTACTGGTAAAACTGGTTTTCTATATGTAGAAGAATGAGATAGATCCTGATCTTTCACCATGCACCCAAGTCAACTCAACATGGATCAAATACCTAGGTATTATACCAGAAACTATGCAACTCATAGGAAAAAAATATAGGGTTAACACTTCAACGTACAAGTAGGCAATGGCTTTCTCAATAGAACACCTAAAACTCAAGAAATGGTGCCAAGAGTTAACAAATGTTGTAGCATCAAATTAAAAAGCTTCTGCACATCAAAGAAAACAATAAAGAACATGAAGAGGGAACCCATAGAATGGGAGAAAATATTTGTTAGCTACTCTTCTGAGAGAGGATTAACATTCAAAATATATAAAGGTCTCAAAAAACTTGGCAACGAAAACAAATAATCCAATTAATAAATGGGCAAATTAACTAAACAGACACTTCTCAAAAAAAAAAAAAAGAAAAGAAATACAAATGGCCAACAAACATATGAAAAAAATGTTCAACATCATTAGCAATTAGGAAAATGAAAATTAAAACTATCCTGAGATCTCATTTCACTCCAGTTAGAATGGCAGCCATCAAGAATACAAAAAATAATAAATGTCAGAGAGGATATGGAGAAGAAGCAACATTTTGCATTGTTTATTGTAAATTAGTGAAACCACTATGGAAATCAGTATGGATGTTCATCAAAAGACTAGGAATAGAACCACCATATGACCCAGCACCATCCTCAGTATTTATACTAAAGAATTAAAGTCATTGTACTATAGAAATACATACTACCCATGTTTATAGCAGCACAATTCACTATAGTCAAACTATAGTACCAGACTAGGTGACCATCATTGAATGAATGGACACATAAAATGTGGTTTATATACACAATGAAGTTTTATTCAGTCATAAAGAAAAATGAAAGTATGTAATTTGCAGGAAAATGGATGGAACTTGAGAACATTATGCTAACTGAAATAAGCCAAACTCAGAAATTCAAGGGTCCTATGTTTTCTCTCATATGAAATTTGGAGAAGAAAAGGAAAAGAAACTTGGAGGAATCTCATTAAAATCAAAGAGAGATCAGTAGAGCAAAAGAACCAGGTAGAAGGAGGAGGGAAGGTAAAGCAGAAATACTGGGAAATGATATTGACCAAATTATATTTTTATATTGTGTTCATGTACAAATATGTAATAGTAAATCTCATCATTATGTACAACTGTAATGCACCAGCAAAAATTATGTGGACAAACTCAAAACATTAAAAATAATGTTATTTATCAATAGTGTGTATAATTTGTTTATTACACACTTCTGCAAAAAAGTAATAGTTTACTTTAGAGGTAGGACATCAACACTAGTTGGGAGCATTTAGAAAACTTACTGATTTAATATCAATGCATTTAATAGCAACTTACCATGACAGGAACACTACCTTTCTTTTTAATTAAAATAAACCTTAGAAAAGTTAATTGACCATTCATTTATTCAGTGAATGTTTTTGGATTGGGTTTATAAGGCACTATTCTAAATCTTCAGTGATCAATTCACATCCCAGTTTTTTTGGAATAACAACACTGTCTACATTAGGAGGATATTATTGGGAAGTCACTGACATAATCTGCCCTTCCTATTCAGTGGCTCATTTTAATGTTTTGTTTTATTATGGGCACCAATAAGCATAGGCATCTGGGACTATGGTGGTGGGCTGGGAACTTTTAGGTGAAAGAGAAAGTCATTACTCTGGAACATTGTGAATTTAGAGGAGCCATTGACAAACCATTTTGCTACTTTGTGTGTTTATAAGATAAGGTATCATTAGGAAAAGCCACATAAAGTTGTTGCAGCTGTGTTATATAAAAAATGGAGATAATTTAATAGAAAATGTCATCCTTTGCAAAATGTTGATTGCCTATTTTTTTTTCCATAAAGACTTCTCATCAGAGGGGCTCCAGCAGCTGTGAGAAGGCATCCTGTCACTGATGTTCCCAGACATTCTGGCATACAAAGCTTTTCATGTGCTTTTTGGCACCCAAAACATTCTCCTTTCTTTCCCTTTTTTCTCCTTTTCATATTCTACTATTTGAAATGTGGAATATTTTCTTCTTTTGAGGATGGAGCAAGGACCTGCTCCTTAACACTGGAATTGGACTATAAACAGGAAAAGCATCTGCTGAAGTCACGAGGTGCTATTTTTTCCATATTCAGGACCAAGAAACCCTAAAGCTATACCACTTCTATAATTCTATAATGTTAAGGATTTCTCCTTAACAGATGGCAGTCATTACAGGTTACTGCAGGGCATAACTCTTCAAAGGCCAAGATGAAAATTTGTCCCACGTAAAAAAGAAAAGAGATTTGGTGGAGAAGAGGCAGGGTTAAGTACTTCTTTAATCAAGTTAGAATTCTCCAACTTGAAAGTTCTATTTTCTCATAATTAGTTTTGGAAAGGTGACTTGGTCATAAATTTCACATCATAAAAATCACTGGGCTTCAGAAATGTAATAGCTACACGTCTTCACTGAGTTCAAAATAATTCCGTAACTCTTGCCAAAGGCTTTACATTCAACAATTTAGATAGAGTTCATTGTCACTAAGAGGATAATGGTTTATGACATCTCCATGGATAAAATACTGCCAACTAAATATATCATGTGCTTTCATAGTTCAAAACAATTGTCAATTTCACTCACAAAGTAGGTGTACATTTGTTCATCAATTTATTCCTTTCAAAAATATCTATTGAACATCTCCTGTGTGCTGGATATTGTTCTAGGTGTTGAAGATAAAAACTGAAAACAAGAGAGACAAAAATCTCTTTTTTCATAAAGCATATCATCCCTTGGATGCACATAGACACACACGACACACACACACACACACACACACACACACACACGGTGTTAAAGGAATGAAATACTTTAGTGTTTGCACATTGTGGTGGTCAGAATTTAAGGTGACTCCAATGATGCCTACCTCTTGGTATTCATGCCTTTGTGTAATTGTTCCCCTTGAGTGTGCATGGGAACCGTGACTTGCTTATAATCAATCCAATATGACAAAGGTTATGGGCTGTAGGTGAACAAAGGCACCCTCTTCCTCTCCCCCTCCCCCTTCCCTCCTCCCTCTCCCTCTTTACTTCCTCTCCCTCTTCCTCCTTTCCTCACACCATTTCCTTGTCTGTGAAGTGGCAAGCTGCCACAGTCCTGCAGCCTCAAGAAAAAGATTCTGCATACACCCTGAGGGAGCTTGGAAGCAGATCCTTCTCCAGTTGAGCTTGGGATAATAAACCAGTCTTGTTTGACACACTTTGTGAAACACCAAGGAGAGGAACCAGTTTAGCCATGTCTGGACTCCTCACCCACAGAAATTGAGATAACAGATGCGTACTGTTGTAATTTGATCAGTTTGTAGTTTGTTATATGGCAGAGTTATACGGTACAAACAGAAATATCACTATGCTTTTGGGTCATAGGGATAACTATCACACTAAAATAAAATATCTAAGTCAATTTTGAATAATGAGGTTCTATCTTTGGTAAAGGAATCTTTTCAAGGGTATTGAAACATTGAGTCAAATAATTATTTCGTGTTGATATATTTGTCACACAAGTCCTTATGGCCTAAGCCACCACATAGTACTAGCCTTAACTAAATGAACTAATCCATAAACAAACCCATAATGGATTCATTTCTGTTCCCCACACAATGAGCTAGACAATGAGCCCATTTAAATGACCCAATTATAATTGTGCTTCATGTATGGGCCAATTTACCAAGAACTTTTACTAACCTCCTCTCTCATAGTCCTCACACTAAGTCTGTAAGAGAAGAGATTTCCCCAAGTTTACAAGGAAACAGACTGAGAGAAGTAACAATGGAAGTTATAAAGTCGGTAAGTGGCAGAGGTGAGACTCAGGCTGCAAAATATCATGAGATAGATAATATATTATTCATTTTATTCAACCACAGTCACCTATATAAGAAACTGACTGTTCTGTCCATGCAGTATGCCCTAGGCCTACTGAGGTGCTCAAAGTAGCCTCTAAGCTGAGGCAGTTCTCTCCTCAGTCCTTTGCAGGAAGCCTAAACCAGCATCGATGGTTTTGTTTCAATTAAGAACAGCTATAAGCAGCTTATGAACACAAGGAAATGAATAAGAATATCTCCTCTGTAGGGTGACTGTTTCAGTTAAAATCATTAGCTATATTTTAGGCACTGCATTGGGTATCAGAAATAATAAGATTAATAAGAACTCCTTTTCCCCACGTCTACTACCACTACCAGGAGCTTTTAGGATGGGAGATATAACTTATATCATTTCAACTTGATACATGAAGTACAAAGGGAGAGAACTAACGGCAAGACCAGTGTCTACATGGCTAGACAATCTAGTGATGGTTTTCAGGGAAGTTTTCTGAGAGAAGGGGCCTTGATGGAGGTATGCAAAGGAAAGTAAAATTTCAATTATGTGTTCCAGGCAAAGAAAATCAGTAGGCAAGTTATGGAAACAGGAAGCAACTTGCAGTATACAGGAACTCTCAGCAGTTGAGTGTTAATAATAAATGAAGCATGGGGCATGAAGGAGCCAGAGGGTCAGCAACAAAAATCATAGATTAAATTACATGTGTGACTGTTATATGGCTAGCTGTGTGTTAAGAACCTTACTTCGAAACAAAAATTCTAACAACAATTGAGGCAAGCACAATTATTATCCTTGTTTTCCGAATAAAGAAACTGAGGTTCAGAAAGGCTAAGTAACTTATACAAGTTCCCATGGCTAAAAACTAGCAAAGCTGACATTTGAATCTATACAATTTCAAACTCTTAGCCCAATCTTACAATGCTTTTCTAGGTAGGAGAAAAGTCTAAAGAACATGGTTCTTCACTTAGACAATAGCAGGGGTCAGAAAACCTTTTCATTGTAAAGGACAAGATCGTAAATATTTTAGGCTCTGTGGTCCATATGCTTTTTGTCATAACTACTCAACTGTGCTGTTATAGGGTTAAAGCAGTCATTCACAATACATAGGTGAATGAGCATGGCTACAAGTCAATAAAACTTTATTTACAAAACAGACATTGGGATAAATTTGGCTCATACACCAAAAGAAAAATATTAAAGTCTTTTAAACAAGCATTGGAGATTATCAGTTTTGGACAGTGCTGCTATTGATAGTCTGATTCATATCAGAAACATCCTCAGGTATACCAGTCTGTATGAACGGCTGCTTCTAGCAAGGGTCAACTACTGAGATTCCTTGTACTTTCACTTGTCATTCATTTTATTCCTCTACTCCACATATATTTATTGAGGGCTCACCATGTTTCAGGTACTATTAAGTGCTAGGGATATAAATAATGAATACAAATAAAATTGCTTCTTTAGTGATGCTTGCATTCTAGAGAGAGAGGGGACAGATAAACACACCACATACACACATACACACCCATATATACAGTATTATGATAAGTACTATGGAGAAAGGCAAATCGAGGATAAACAAAATTGGAAAGTTTACTTCTATGTGACGTGGTTAGGAAAAGTCATGAAAATGAGGCATTAGAACAAAGACTTGAGGAAATGAGGGAAATAATCATGTGAATATATGGAGGGAAGAGGAAGTTTAAAACCCAGTTGTGGGAGTATAGTATGCCTGGAGCAATTGAGAAACAGCAAGGGTATCAATGTAGTAAGTGTTCAGTGAGTGAAGAAGGTATAATATAGAGGCAGATAGGAAGTCAATGATCGAATCAGAATAAATAGGTAAAAGAGGATATTTAAAGGGCTTAGGATCGTTTAAAGTGTGGTTTTCAATATGGAGTCTGATTGGGATTATAACATAATGGTTTAGGACTGGTAAACACCAGGCCTTAAAGAAAGTCTTTCTAAGTAAACTGTTTTGTAAATGAATTGTTTCCCAGGAGAGCAGACTGTTGTCTCAGATGAATTGACTTGAAGGAATTTCCTGAAGCGAATGCTGAAGTTATTTTTTATTGTTTTATAGTCTTATCTTTCCAGAGCAAGTTTTCCTGGAACAAAGAACTAATTCATATAGACACAGGTGATCTTAGTTCTTACTCCTAATTGCTATATCATTTTGCTGTAGTTAGACACATTTCTCATTGTTCAAAATTACATTGTGCATACAGACACACACAGACTTATATTTATTTTCATAGTCCATTTGTGTTTCTATAACAAAATATCACATATCAGGTAACTTATAAAGAACAGAAATTTATTAGCCCCTAGTTCTGGAGGTTGGGAAATCTAAGATCAAAGAGTAGTCAACTAGCGAGGGCTCTCTTGCTGAGTCATTACATGACTGAAGGACATGTGAGAAGGAGGTCAAACCAGCCCTTTTATAAAAAGCATTAATCCCACCCATTAATTCAGAACTCTCATGTCATAATCACCTCTTAAGTGTTTCTATCTCTTAATAGTATTATAATGGCAAATAAATCTCAAAATGAGTTTTGGAGTGAGCATTCAAACCACAGATGTTACATTTCAAAGAGTAAGGAGTACCTGTGTGATGTCCTTTTCACATACCATCTAATTTAGTCTTCACAACATCCCTATGAGATAAGTACTACTTTCTAAGATTCTAGATGAGAAAACTAAGAATCTGAGAGTTAACATGCCTTAGTACATCCATGTTGCTATAACAAAATACCACAGACTGTATAATGTATAAATAATAGAAATTTATTTATCATAATTCTGAAGGCTGAGAAGTCCAAGATCAAGGTGATAGCAGATTTGGCATCTGGTGATGGTTGCTCCCTGCTTCCAAGAAGGCAATTTGACTGTGTCCTTATATGGTAGAAGACTGAAGAGCAAAAAGGCCTAGCCAGTTCCCTCCAGATTTTTATAAAGGTAGTAATACCATCCATGAGGACAGAACCCTCATGGCTTAATCAATACCTAAAGACCCCTAGCTCTTGACACTCTTGCATTGGCAGTTAAGTTTCAATTAAGTTTTATAGTATTATCTTTCCAGAGCAAGTTTTACTGGAACAAATACCTAAGTCATATTGACAGAGGTGATCTTAGTTCTTAGTTCTAATTGCTATATCATGTTCATATAACTGGACACATTTTGCACATGTTTAAAATTATAATGCATTATGACATGCATATATATGTGATATATAAGTATAATATATGATCTGTATGCATATGATATGATACATATGTTTAATATATATCATATATTACATATTATCATATGTAATTACATATCATATTTACATTATCATAATTACATTATCATATGTACATATCAAATTACATTATCATATGTAATATATATCATAATCATAGTGAATTTTGGAGGGGAAAATCATAAACGGAGGCTTTTTCCACAAATATTCAAACATTGGCAATGCCCAAGGTCACATAAGTAGAAAAATGACCTGGCCAGAATTGAAATCCAGGTCTTTTTCTTCCAAAGTTAATATGCTTAACCAATGCAAACATTGCCTCATATGAAACAAAACCAAAAGCATTGCGTTTCCAACTTTTAAAAAAAAATAGTCTGCAACTATATGAAGCTCTTCAGTCCAGGATCTAGAAATGCAAATTATCTATTGCAAATGGGGGCATACATGAGAGTATCCTGTTGAAAATAGCTTATCTTCCTTATAAAATGAAGACAGGAAGCTGAGACACTGAGCTATTTAGGTACCTTACCAGGGTCAAATAACTACTGAAAAACAAACCTCAGATGGAGGTCTGTTTAGGCTAAATGATGTGCCTTCCAATCATTAGATGAAATGTGCCCTGACTCTAGACTAAGATCCGAATAAAATCATCAGAAATGAAGGCTCTTTCTATAGTCAACAAGTGCAAAATATGCAGCTGCATTGATATATTTTAACATCTAAATGCATGGACCGCAGGGAAAGTTTGAACCCTGGATTTCAAGTACAATTTGAAAGTGAGTTCACCAAGGGGTTTTTAATCTGAATAAAGAAAGACAAGAAAGCTGATATGAGCCACAAAACTTACATTTAGTAAAAGGGCCATAAAAGGAAGCCTTTGTATCCTGCGGGGTTTTTTTGTGTGCATCTGAAGATAGGAAGGAAGGAGAAGGTGGGAGGGAACTCTATGTGTGATCTAAGTGACCACAGTCCAATGCTTAGGAAGACATCCTAGATGGAGAAATTTTCTCCTGCAGGACCAGAGAGGATAACAATAATAGCAAACATTAAATGAATGCTTTCTGCATGCCAGGCTACAGGCACCATTCTAAGTACTTTATACTGTCTGATTTGATCTGTTTTGACTCTCACAACAACTCTGTGAGGCCCATGTTGAGAAATCAGCTGTTTTGTGTGGGGAAAACACTAGGGAACTTCAAAGGGAAGTTAACTGAACACCTGCTATATGTATACAAAATAAAAGTAGGAATATAAAGATAAGTGTCTTTTGCCTATAGATTTCTATATGTTTGTAAAGTTGCTGAAGAAAGAGACTTGAAAATTTACCCAAATCAAAATATATGTTATTTTTTCAGATATTTATTGAAAACAACAGGCAGTTGTATCATATCCTCTCCCTGCCCTTCAAATTGGATAGCATTTAAATCAGATAAATTTTTAGAGATTTTAAAAATAAAAAAAAAAAACAAAATAAAAGAGGGACAAGGGAAAAAATCTTAATGTAGGCCAATTGTTTATGAATGAGCGTTCTTCAAAATATCCTTCATCTCTAGCTCTCTTCTTGCCCCTCTTGCCTTCTACTATAAGCAGAGACAACAAGAAGACCCTCCAGATACCGGCACCTTATATTGGATTTCTTAGCCTCCAGAACTATAAGAAAGAAATTTCCCTTTGAAAATAAATTAAAATAAATAAATAAAACCTTCAAGCAAGCATGGGGAGTATCTTCTTAGATCAGGGATCTTAGTGTAGAAATGATTTGGGATATGTAGCATATATATAGTGTAGGAGACCAGAATATGCCACCCAGAATATGCCTGTTTTGCATAAAGATTATTTTGAGCTGACTGGGAAACTGCAGACACAGAAGAAGTTTTAAATACAGAATAGAAGTTACCCTTTTATAAGGGAAATTAAAATGTATAAAGGAAATCCCCGTTTGTAAGGATGTCTCTCTCTCTCTGTAACAGGAAACAAAAGATGACTCTAGAGACTATCAATGAAGAAATCACCAAAGTCAGCCCTCCTTATCATCTCTCTATACCTGTCCCCCCACCTTCTTTCTTTGTTTCAGCTGAAAATGGTATATAAGCCTGAATTCAAATCACCTCCCTAAGATTTACTCATTGCTCTGGTTTTCTCCCATGTATTCATAAGGTATACATGTTAAAAAACTTATGTTTGATCTTCTTTTGTTATAGGGGTCTTTTCCCAAATAAGAATATAAAGGGAAACTTTTTTTCTCTTCTACATTAGAATGATCTCTTTAGTTTGAAACACTGAGGCAAAGAGATATGTCTTTCAAGTGAAGTCAACCCCATCTGCATCCAAAGGAAAGAAAATGTAAAATGGAAGAAACTTCCTTTATAATGAAAAATCAGGTAAGAGCCAAAACAACAAACCATAACCTAAAAGAATATCAGCAGAATGCAATTGATTTGAAACTAAACATGGAAAAATAACAAGCTAGACATAAAATTCTCTAGCTTTTGGGAAGTAATTGATAATAAGAAGTGAAAGAGCTCTATAATGAAAACTATAGAACACTAAAGAAATTGAAGAAAACCTTAGAAAATGGAGTGAACTTCCATGTTCTTGGATAGGCAGAATTAATATTGTCAAAATGGCCATACTATCAAAAGTACTATACAGATTCAATGCAATTCCTATTCAAATTACAATGACATGCTTCATAGAACTAGAAAAAGCCATCATGTAGTTCATTTGGAAAAATAAGAAGTCCAGTGTAGCCAAAACAATCCTTAGCCAGAAAAGTAATACAGAAGGTCACAATACCAGACCTTAAACAATACTACAGTTATAGTAACAAAACGGCATGGCATTGGCAACAAAACAGACATGCAGACCAAAAGTACAGAATAGAAGACACAGAGACAAACTCACATAGTAATCTCATATGAGACAAAGGTGCCATAAACATACATTGGAGAAAAAACAGCCTCTTCACAAACGGTGCTGGGAAACCTGGAAATCCACATGTAGCAAAGTGAAATTAAACCCCTATCTCTCACCCTGCACAAAACTCAATTCAATATGGATCACAGACCTAGAAATTAAACCAGAGACCCAGCATCTATTAGAAGAAAAAATATGTCCAGCTGTTCATTGTATTGGCCTAGGAACCAAATGCCTCAATAAGATTCCTAAAGTGCAAGAAATAAAATGAAGAATCAAGAAATGAGATGGTATCAAACTAAAAAGCTTCTTCATAGCAAAGGAAACAATCAAGAACATGAACAGAGAGCCTACAGAATGGGAGAAAATTGTTACCACCTGAACCTCAGATAGAGAATTAATCTCCAGGAAATATAAAGAACTCAAAAAACTTAATACCAGACAAATAAATAACCCAATCAATAAATGGGCAAAGGAACTGAACAGACACTTCATAGAAGAAGAAATACAGTCAAAAAATATATGAAACAGATGTTTAACATCTCTAGCAATTAGAGAAATGCAATTTAAATCTATACTGAGAGTCCATCTCACTCCAGTCAGAATGACAATTATCAAGAATGCAAGTAACAATAAATGTTGGCAAGGGAAAAGGTACACTCATATACTGCTGGTGGGACTGCAAATTGGTGCAACCACTATAGAAAGCAGTATAAACATTCCTTAGAAAACTTGGAATGGAACCACCATTTGACATAGTTATCCCACTCCTCGGCTTATATCCAAAGGACTTGAAATCAGCATACTACAGTGATGCAGCCATGTCAATGCTTATAGCAGCTCAATTCATGATAGCTAAGCTACGAAGCCAACCTAGGAGCCCTTCAGCAGATGAATGGATAAAGAAAATGTGGTATATACAAATATATATATATATATACATACATATATATATATATATATATATACACACACACACACACAATGGAATATTATTCAGTCATACAGAAGAATGAAATTATGGCATTTGGTGGAAAATGGTTGGGACTGGAGACTATCATGCTAAGTAAAATAAGCCAGTCCCAAAAAACCAAAGACCGAATGTTCTCTCTGATATGTGGATTCTCACACACAACAAGGTGGTGGGGGTAAGGGAAGAATAGAAGTGCTTTCGATAAGCAAAGGGGAATGAAGGGAAGGGGGGAATGGAAATAAGAAAGAAAGTAGAATGAATTGGACATTACTTTCCTATGTTCATATATGAATATGCAACCATTATAACTCCACATCATGTACAACCACAGGAATGGGAATGAAATTGGAATGGGTTGTACTTCATGCATGTATAATATGTTAAAATACACCCTACTGTCACATATGTCTAAAAACAACAGATTTTTTAAAAAATATATCATATGCCAAGAAATATTCCAAATATTAAGTAATTTAATTCTAACAATCCAGTGGGGTAGGTATTATTATCCCTATTTGTAAACATTGAAACAGAGGTATATAGAAGGTAAGTAACTTGCCCAAGATTATATGACTATTAGCTATCAGACTTCAGCTGGAATGCTGAAATTTGAATAAAGCAAAAAGCTCTCTAAAAATAACTAGCACAAGAATCCCTTGCTTAACAAAGCAAGTTCAGGTACAGGGCTGGGTTAGGCTGGGCTGTGGGGGAGCCTCATTGGAACCACTTTCTGACAGAGTGTCAGGAGAGGCAGCCCCGAACAAAAATCTCTTAGAAATGGGTGGTCAGTATGTCAGCAAGGGGTTGGGGAGTGGGTGACCAATTTGTAGCTGATACCCTTTGTCAGAAGAAGAGCAAATGCCAAGTCATCACTCAAGAAGCCTGTGGCACATGGGGCTTTACTGCAAGAATGTCAGGCCAACCTCATCAGAATGTGTTCCACAATTCATGTAAACTGCTTTGAGATTCTTAATAAAAATCCAAGCAGGCTGAAGCCTCTCATGCCCTTTACCACACAATCCTTCAGTAACCAAATGGTCTGTAACAAATGTTCCACAGAATATTTTAAAGATTATTTTTTGTATCTTTGGGCCAAAGATGAATTACTCACAATACATGGTATTGGTTGGTCATTGGAAAATAAGGTGTGTGAGGGAGCAGTTAAAGGAGCCCTCCTTCATTCCTTCAGTCAAAATAAATTACAAAGATATGACATGCTTAGATGTGACAAAATGAAACTTTTAAAACCCTGATGAAACCATTACAAATATTAAACAATAAATTTAAGGTGTTTGATCAAAAAATTTGGAGACAAATACTCTGTTAATTAAAACAAAAGCATGTATTTTCCCTCCCCAATATATCTCTATCTTTAGTGAATATATTACATATAAGTAATGTGTAATATATGTATGTATGCATAAAATACATAAAATATGGTTTATGCCTATAATTATCACAGTAATTCACTATACCATAACATTATACATCTATTTGTATCTCTACAAAGTAAATTTTGGTACAGTTCTGAGCTGGACTGGGGTGCCATCTTATATCTAAAGATATAGAAATATAGACAGATATAAATTTAACCCTCACAGCTCTAAGAAACATGTGTTTAGAAATTCATTTCACTTTATACAATATGTATAATATATATGATGAACATATAGCATATACGGATGATTCTTGACTTACAATAGGGTTATATTCTGATAAACACATTATAAATTGAAAATGCGTTTAATACACCTAAGCTACCTGGGTGCAGTGGTGCATGCCTACAATCCCAGTGGCTTGGGAGGCAGAAGCAGGAGGATCACAAGTTTGAGACCAACCTCAGTAACTTAGCAAGACCCTAAGCAACTTAGTGAGACCCTGCCTCAAAATAAAAAATAAAAAGGACTGGGGATGTGGTTCAGCGGTTTAGCGCCCCTGGGTTCAATCCCTGGTACAAAAAACAGAAAATACACCCACGTTAGCGAACATCCTCATTTAACCTAGCCTACATTATATGTGCTCAGAACACTTATATTAGACTATAGTTGGATAAAATCATCTCACGCAAAGTTTATTTTATACTGAAATGTGAAGCACCTCATATAATTTATTGAGTACATATATCTAAAAATATGCTGAAAACTCAGCACACTGTATATTCTTGGTTGGTTCTCCTCATGATCGTGTGGCTGACTGGGAGCTGTGACTGTTACTCTTGCACAGGATGGAAAGAGTGGGTCATACCATATACTGTTAGTCTGGGAGAAGATCAAAGTTCCAGATTTGAAGTATGGTTTCTACTGAATGTGTACTGCTTCAACTGAATGTAAATTGCACCATCCTAAAGACAAAAAATTGTAAGTAGAACAATTCTCAGTAGGAGATCATCTGTGTGTGTAATCTTAGGGTGAGCCATCATTTGTAATTATGGGCATAAATACATGTTTCAAATAGTCTTCTTAATAATTTTCAATATTGGGACAAACTTATAACATCTGTTGAGACTATAAGTATATTTTACTTTGTAATACAACTGATGAAGATCAGAAATGACGACAGCATCAGAGGGCCAAAATGAGAGGCAAACCATTTGTTTATGAGACACTCTAGCAAGTATGTTACTGTCTATGTAGCAGACACCACTGATATTTGACCCTGTCACTGACATAGCCTCAGTGACTGTGAAGATACCTAAACATTATCCACACTGCTGATTTACTCTCTCCAGTCTCAAAATGCACAGACCCATTATGGAATCAGGGGTCCATGCCTAGTTACCCTGGGGCAGAAATAGGAAGAATAATTTCAACTTCCCAAATGAAAGATGGGGCTATATGAAATGGGAGATGCCAAACAATGGAAGAGATTGGATGCTAGACAGCTATGATAATAAAAACTGTCTACTACTACATGCCTTAGCAATCCATAGTGGCTGCAAGGATGGGCACTAGAGTCAACAGTCTGGAATCAAATACTAGATCAGCATTTGCCAGCCATGTAACCTATTGAAAGACAAAATTACAACAAATATAGTCTAGCAGAACTTCATTGACTTTAATTAGAATTGTAGTATTGGGCAGCATGGAGTGGGGCAGAAAATGGTTCAGAATGTCCCATCCTACCACATGTGTACATTATAATTATAGTCAGAGAAAAAAAAAGTGACATACACAAACAATCTGATTAGCTGCAGGTGGCATTTGCCTTGCATGGTTATGCTTTAGCAACTTCCATTCCCTGATAGGCCATAGGTTCAGCTGCTATAATTGACTGAGACTCAGTTACTTGGATATGAGGTTATATTCCTATGTTAGATTACAGTTTGTTTACACATCAAGCTAGATTACAGTTTAGTATGTATAGTGACTATTTGGGGTCAAACTTTATCACCCAAGTACAGAGACAAGTTTCAATCATATTTAATAAACCCAACTATTCTTTCTTAACGGAATTTTGAGAGAATAAGCATTAATGCTCCAAAAAAGTTCCTGTATACAGTGCATTACTTTCTGTTCCCTGTTCCTAGAATGGTGCTATGTGTCTTCCTTGGAAAATCTGAAAAAATAGTTACTCAAATCTTTTCTGTAGGCTTAATTCTCCACATAACTCCTTATGAAAAAGTTACGAGCTTCAATAAATCATTTCCCTTTTCTTTATTCTTTGGTTTCTAAAGTGTGGGTATAACAGGGTCCCTCTCATGTAATGAACTTCCACTTCATTCTTTTGAATGTAAACCTTGCCAGCCAACCACTAGCAGATTTTTGTTTGTTTGTTTTTAGTACCAAGGATTAAACCCAGGGGTGCTCAACCACTGAACCACATCCTCAGCCCTTTTTGTTTTATATTTTGAGACAGGGTGTCACTAAGTTGCTTACGGTCTCACTAAGTTGCTGATGCTAGCTTTGAACTTGCAATCCTCCTGCCTCAGCCTCCCAGGCTGCTGGGATTACAGGCTTGTGCCAAGACACTCTGTACTGGCGCCTATTTTAAAGCTGATATTTTTCTCTTTCTCTTCTCCCTCCACAACCACAGGGAAGCAAGGTTAATATTCTTCCTCTTAGAAGTCAAGTTGTCTACCCTCTGCTCATTGTTCACAAGAATAAAGAAACTTCAGAGATGGAAACTGGAACAACAGCTCTTTCAAGTACATAAGTTAAACATTAATTAGATCTATCGGTAATGATACTTGGGAAACAGCCTTTGTATCCCTCTTTTTAAAGCTCTTTTTCCTCTGACAGTCAGAATGGCAGCCTCTGTGACATGAATCCAGTATCTTTCTCCTTTACTTGTAAAACGATAAAACTTCTGCCTTCTCAAAACTTTGACCTCATTATTGGATTGGCATCAGGGACAAGGACCAAGCTTTTGGTATCATGGGTAAAAATTATACCTTGGTCATAATTTTTAAAGAAAAATTCATGAGGTAAAATATTTAAAGCTATTGAAACAGTGACCTAACTTTCCTGTGGATGAATATGAATTTACCACAGTGAGTCTCACCATCATGTACATTCAAAAGACACTGATTAAAAAAAACCTATATTATTTCAAGATGTTATATTCAACTTCTGTGATTTACTTGTTCCTAAAAAATATTGATCTAATTTCTGGTTGCATATTTTAATAAAAGACTCACCAAATCTTTAGAAAATATCCAATATAGTAATCTTACACAGATTTGTAGTTACCACTTTTGCAAGGAGTTCTCTATGATTTCTAAAAGTGTTTCATTACATAGCTGCATAGCATTAAGAAAATCATGGTAAACCCACCAATAGTAATATTAGGCATTCATTGGAAAGTATGTTTTAAATGAAATTTTAATGTTCTAAAATAATGCTTTATAAGGAAATAATGTTGTCAAATAAAGTATAGGAGGTATATTTTAAAATTTAATGTGAACTTAATTACATACAAAATATATGAATAATAAAAAAGAAATATTTCCAAAAAAAACCTATAAGCAAATAGCAGGAAGATCAGTAGAAAGAATGGAACAGGGAAGGAGGAGAAGAGGGAAAGGGGAAGTAGTGGGGACTGAATTAGAGAAAATTATATTCCATGCTTTCACAATTATAACAAAATGAATACTAGTGTTTTCTATACCTAGAAAGAATAAAAATAAATATAAAAAAGAAATGTCATTGTTAGCCCATCATATTCACATTTATATTTTCTACTCCTATTTGTAGCAAAGGTGCTCAATAAAATAGCTGAAGAATGAATGGATACATGTGTGAGTGAAGATGAACATGAACAGTAGTGGTGTGAAGAATAAAGTTGGAGAACCAGGAAGCAGAAAGACTGTTTGAAACCTGCTAGAAAATAAATAATAAGAAGTAATTGAAGAGGTTTTGAAATAGGGAGGAAACAGTAGTGGAAAATGGAGAAGGTGTGAAGACAGTCCCACCAGATTCAGAATCTCATAGGGTGTGGGGAGTGGAGATAAGTTAGACTTGTGAGTTTGGGTAACTGAGTGTATGAATGATTGTTATTCATAGAATGGAAAACATTTCCAGGGAGAAATGATGGTCTAAGTTTGGGCAATTGATCTTATAAGAATTCTGAAATATATCTTTGTTAGTATTTTACTTTTGTAAAACTTTCTTTAAATCCAAATGATCTTTTAATCAGGTTTAATCCAAACCATTCCAAGAAAAATATGATGTTTGGTGACTTAATTGTATGATTGCAAGTGACAGAGGCAACTGTTAGTACCTTAAGGAGAAGAAGTAGGAGGGTGCAGGAGTTTATTGGTATAATATGGAGAAATAATGTGAAATTAATGGGGAAAATATATCAGAGTCTCAGAAACAGTGTAATTGGGAAAGCAAGTCAGCAAGTACCCAGGACGCTGTTTCAGAGTTTTCTTTCTTGGGTTGGCTTCCTTATTGTCTCTCTTCAGATAAGCATTTCTGTTATTCAGTCTACATGATTGGAGATAGCCATGCCACCCATAGCAGATACTAGTATTCTGATCATATTCCCTCCATTTATTCATTTGTTGACCCTTTTTGATGATTCCCCTATCTTTGGTATGCTTTCCTTTCCAATTCGTTTGCACCTGAAACCCTGCTTAAAGGCCTGACAAAATGGTCTTAGAGTCCCATTTGGCTAAATGTAGGAGAAAGGAAAGTGCCTGAAAATTTTCATTCACCCCATCCCTTGGGTGGCCCTCAGCCAATGATAACAGCTGAAGGCATGTGAATGCTTACGTCACTTTCATGCCTCTAATCAGAAAAACTGGAAGGCATAACTTAACACTCCAGGGGTTCACCAGTAGAAAAGATGGAGTTTCCCTACCTTCTGCAGGACTTTTTGCTTCTTGCCTTTTTCTTCCTTGTTTTTATGAGTGTCTTACTGATTTTTCCTGTGAGCACTTACTTAATAATTTGCTTGTAACTGTATCCTCATCTCAGGGCCTGCTTCAGAGGAATTCAACTCTTGTGGGTTGATTTGTGTCCCCCAAAACAGATATGTTGGAAATAAGGTCATTGCAGATGTAATTAGTTAAAATGAAGCAATTAGGGTGGGCCCTAATTCAATAGGACTATCGTCCTTATTAAAAAAAAAAAAAGGGAAATTTGGACACAGAGGCAGATATGCACAGAAAGAAGACACATAACGAGATGACCCTATAACTAGAGTAATATATCTACAAGTCAAGGAATGCCAAGGATTGGCAGCAAACACCAGAAGCCTGGAGGCGCAGGAAAGATGAGAAAGAGCTCAGTAAGAGCAGGGCTTTGATTTTGGACTTCTGGCCACTAGAACTGTGAGAGAATGAATTTCTGTTATTTTAAGCCACCCAGTTTTTGGTACTCTGTTATGGCAGCCCTAGAAAATTAATGCTTTGAACACTAACAGCCATGATTCCATGTCTTTACACCTCTTATTTTTAAGAAATCAATATAGACTGAAAATAGATTCTCTTAGCTCCTATTGCAGATACGCAGGGTAGACATTTTTATTGGAACACCTTGGCTCTTCAGATATATCTAGGAGGTAGAGTAACATCATACCAACATCCACATTGCAATTAATAGGAAATAATTTCCATAAAAAGGGGAGGTAATTGTTTGTCCTGTGGATTGGAGAGATATCCCCAAAGT
The DNA here is from genome assembly GCF_902686445.1 of Sciurus carolinensis. Taxonomy (NCBI): domain Eukaryota; kingdom Metazoa; phylum Chordata; class Mammalia; order Rodentia; family Sciuridae; genus Sciurus; species Sciurus carolinensis. The sequence goes on from NW_025920458.1 coordinate 74,359, forward strand.
GGCCACTATAAAAACATTTCTCAGAATTTTCTGAGAAAACTGTACTCCCCAATAACCAAACTAGCACATATGAAACAAGAACTGATGAAGGTTATTTTTCTTCAAGTTCAGAATATGTCCTAAATTCATAGGGTTTCCAAATCATGAGATCTGAAAAATCCTCAAAGTTGTTTAGTGTTGCCATTTTGATTTCCTGATTTGGTTTCTCAAGAGCAACAATACATGCTACAGAATAATTTTAATTCAAAATAAACAACAAATCTTGCTGTGCACTGAAACATGAAGTCAATTTATGTCAAATGTTGTTGCACAGAGATTGAAATTTAATAAACAGAAATCTTACCAGTATATCTATGAATTTACTTAGCAGAACAGTATTTTGTATTTTAAGCCAACTCTAAAAGGGAGAAGAAAAGAAATGAAGTTCGGGTAAGTTTTCTTTTGATGCAAACTGGAAATAGAACATTTTGTACACTGACTCAGAGGGTGAATTTCATTTCCACTATCTCAGTAGCAGCCAATTTGAGCCTGATTTGAAACTGATTGTTTTCAAGCAGTTACTGGTATACATGCATTTATTAATGGACAGGCACTGAGTCTCATTTTTCTTCTACTTCCTCTACTAATCTAGTTATGAAATGTGATTTTCAGCACCTCTGAACATACATGCATTGAAATGAAATATAATTTTCTTATTTCAATATCCATCCAACTTTTCCTTTTAAATAACATTTATTTTCTCTTTTAGGGCAGAGGAGTTTTGAAGACAGAAAATCTAAGTACTTGAAGTTTCTTCTTGAGTAGAGGTAATCGGTAATACGTTAACTAACTCTTGACTTTCATTGTCAGTTCCAGAAGCAGACTCTGTGATAAGGGTTCAGGAGCAAGTGATTTATGAAAGATGTGTTCCTGGGATAATCTGGTCAAAATATGGGGAAAACAGGAGAGAAGGGGAAAAAAAAAACAAGTAAGGGTGTGATTTTAGGCCAAGTTCTTACTTCAGCCTTAGCATGAGTCAAGCACCAACCAGCAATGGGCTAAAGTTCACATGGGGGCAGGAGAAAGTTGGGAGGGGGTACGGGCATGTCAACTACCCAGCATTTCCAATGTTTTGCTATAATGTCAAAGTAGACCCAGTATCTCAAGGGCAGGTCTCCAAGAGAATCACAGAGGTGTGCTATTAGAAGAACAAACACACAGAAACTAGAAACAGGGCTCAGAAATGCTAAAAGGGATCCAACACTGTACTTAAAGTCTCTTTGCCAGGTATGTTCTGAGTGATACCATTGGGATGGAAAGCATAGTTTTTTGGTTCAATTTCTTTCTGACCTTAGGAAACCTGCTTTAGATTCTAAACTATAGCACTCATGCCTAGCCCAGACTCCTGGATCACCTCATCCCAGCCTGATCTTCAGTGACCTCATTTCCCACTAATATGGTAGGATGGATCAAACACAGACTAACTCTTTTCCCTTCTTTAATTTGAACTTGGATTGACTTGTGGCATAGAATTAATTGAAAGTAGAACTGTATCTTTGGTAGTGCTACAAAATCGAAGTTGTCAAAATCGACAATTTGGACAATACAATGTTTCAAAATCAGAAAAATTTAAAAGACTTGTTATTAATTTTTTCAATAGGTATGCAGAAATTCTAATTGATAATGCCATATTTCTGAATGTCTCCCTGACATGATTCTCATAAACTAACTCAATCCTGACAAAATATGAAGAAGAAATATAAGATTCTTCTTCTATAGCAACCTTCCTTATGGGATGCTACAATCAGGAAGAATAATCCAGATGGGCTACCAATCCTGTAACTGATAACTGCAGTGTTTAAGTAGAATTGCCATTAATTAGGCAAGATGAACCTGTTTAAACCTCAGCTTCTCCTTTCTTTTGTAGGATTTATATATGTACGGGCATATTTAGAATTCTGATGAGGCAGTTATAGAGAAAAACTACTTAAATGAGAAGTGATTAACCTCCTAGAAAGATTTTCCATGAAGAAGAATGAGTCATATGGACAGAGATGGTAGCTGATAAAAAAGGACAATTGTAAAATGAAAAAATGAGTCACTTGCTCTTGTACTGACTCAGTCCTCCAGCCCAGTTCTAGAAACTTATACCTAAACCCAAGTGTGAAGTTGTTGTACTAAAAGGAGAAATAAAGAGGTAACAGGTAAGGGCATTTGTCTGATAGACAACAACTGTATTAGTTCCAGCATCTTGGTCAGTGATAGTAAGGTATTTTTGGCTTATTCCTTCCAGGCATCCTAGGCACTCTGTTTTTCTGTCACAATTTGTAATCTGCTTGTTTAAAGCCATCCCTTTCAACCCAGGATGTAAAATATGATGTGTTGAAAAAATATCCTTCAAATTGTAATCTGAGATTGAGGGCCCTGAGGCAGTGTGACCTTATAAATACACTATTAGAAGGGGTCTCAGTGATTTTGGAGATGAGGGCCAGGCATAGCCACTTTTGCTCAAACCCTGTGGGCACACCAGCAGAAGTAGGAGCAGCAGGCCTATTGGTGGGCATGTGCTGCTAGCTACCATCTTAGGGATAAGCAGTGAAGGGAGAAATCATTGCCTTATTTAACTGTCTGAAAGAAAAACGAATGAAAACAGAATTAAGGGTACATAAAAGAAATTCAGAATTGAAAGAATAATTGTATGTCAAACACTTATACAAAAATAGTAGGGCACTGAGTTCTATTATTTTTATCATCTGTGTTAAAAATACAAACAAGAATATCAAACTTAAGAAGCCTACTTAGCCCCTCTTGCCATCACATTTTGCTCCCTTTCCCTCAGTAGTAACCATGGTCCTGCCTTTGTGAATATAATTTTCTTTATTTTCCTTATATATTTTTACCTTGAATATAAATTCCTATACAATATAGTTTGTTTTGCCTTGTTTTTGAACTTTTATGTGTATAGATTCGTAATGTTAGTATTTTTTGGTAACTGTCTTCCTTAGCTCAACATTGTTTGGAATAGCTGGGTATAGCCATTTTTCCCTTCTTTTCATTTCTGAATTTTACTTCTGCATATAACACAATTTGTTTATTTGTTCTACTGTTGAGGTGCATGTAGATTGTTTCCATTCATTCATTTTACAAACAATACTGCTTAAACATTCTTGCATTCAGGTGAGTACATGAAAGAATTTCTCTTGGATATATCTGCAGTAGCAGGATACAACTTCAATTTTATTAATGACAAATAGTTTCCAAGGAAGTTAGACCAATTTAAACTCCCACAAGCATACTTGGGAACACTCATTGCTCTGTGTTATCACCAGTCTGAATTATCAGACTTTCAGTATTTGTTCATCTGTCAGATATCATAATATTTAAATTGGATTCCCTTGATTACTAATTAAATTATCAAATACATTCATGAATACTTTGATTGTTATACTGTTAAATAGCATCTTTAAATTCCATTTAAAAATGAATTCAATTTTTCATATTTTTAAAAATAAACTTTTAAAAATAGTTTTAAAAATAAACAAGATGCATACATCTAAAATTCACAATTCAATGAATCTTGAGAAATGTATGCAACCATGTAACTATCACCCTATCAAGTTATAAACCATCTCTATCACTTTAGAAACTTTGCAAATAATCATTTCCTAACTGCTATTATTGAGTAATCATTTATCTGGTTTCCTTTACTACTTTTGGAGTAGTTTTGCCAGTTTTAGAACTTCATATAATTATTATAATATACTATACCCTAGGATGGCCAGATCTTCTAGATGGCCCACAGTGATCCCTACCTTCTGGTATTCATACCTTGGGATAGCCTTTCCCATTCTACCAATAATATGCAACAGAAGCAATTATATGCCATTTCTGAATTTAAATCATAAAAGATGCCTCTTGGTACCTTTCACTCTCACTATCTTGGATGACTTGTTCCTAGGGAAATTAAGTACTCAGAAGTCCTATGGAGAGACCCATGTGTCAAGGGACTGAAACCTCATGCCAATTGCTATGTATGTGACTGAACTTGAAAGTAGATACTCCACCCTCGATCAAGTCTCGAATGACTACAGATCCAGCTGAACTTTGATGGCAACTTCTTCAGAGACTCTGAGCCAGAACCACCCGATTAAGTTAATCCTGGACTCCTGATGCAGCAAAATTGCAATTAACAAGTTGTATTAAGTCACTGAGTTTTAGGATAATGTTATACAGTAATAGATACCTAATGTGGTACTCTTTTGTGTTTAACTTCTTTCAGCATAATGTTTTAGAGATTTATCAATGTTGTTGCATGTATCAGTAGTTTTGCCTTCTTATTCTTCAGTGATATTCCAACATACGACTATAATAATATTCATTATCTCTTGCTGATGATTTGGGTCAGGATATCCTACTCACTAATATGTCAACTTGACCTATTGAATAGTTTAAGCTGAAGGAATTTGAGAAAAGGCATATGCAGGAAGAACTTTACCTTCCCCTGAAGCAGGTCATACAAACCTCATGTAAGAGGAACTCTCTATGGAAGAACAGTATATGCCACCAATAAAATATGAAATATTTTTGAGCTGAAGACAATTAAGAAGTATATGAAGGAGAGCTCTCTATTCTGCCTCTATTTGCTTAAAAGTAGAACTTAGATTTTCAATGACAAAAGGTATCCTGCCAATTTCCCTACTAGGGAGAACAAAAATTAGCCACCGCAGACAGCTATAGACCCTCATTGGCCTAGAGATAGAAAGCAGAGGAATCTACATAAACAAGCTTTGCTAAACTAGCTTTCACCTGTAATTTATCTGCCTTCCCAAAAGTTGCTGCCCCTAAAAACTCAAAGTGTTTTTCTTCATCTTATCATTTCTTTATAAATTTATGATTCTTTGCTAAAGATACCACACAAGCTGAAATTCAAAACCTTTGAGAACTCTGCACTCCCAGGATGTCTTCCATGTATGTATGAAATATACATATTAATAAATTTCTATTTGTTTTTCTCATGTTAATGTGTCTTTTGTAAAAGGGGTCTAATCAAAATAAAACCTATCGGGTTATTTTCTTTATTTCCCTATTCTGGAGGAAGGGAACATCCTTATCTCTGATGACACTGAAAGGAATCTGAAGGAACAGGACTTGATGAGGTTTTCCTTCATTTTACTGTCATTAACTCATATCCTGTCCTATCATATTTCTCTACAACTCTCTTCTATTCATCAAACCTAGCATAAAAATACTCAGACTCAACCAATTCCTTGCATCTTCATTTCCTTACTTGGGATCCTATGTCATGCAAAACTTAAATAGATTTGTATGTTTTTCTCTTGTTGGTCTGTCTTTTGTTACAGGGGCTCCAGTCAAGAAATCAAATGGATAGAAGGAAAAGATACATTTCCTCCCTACAATAGTAGGTAGAAATGCAATTATTTTTATATGTATTTGTATCCTACAAACTTTCCAATCTCTTGACTGAGTATAATAATTTAGTTGTAGATCTTCCTTGGTTTTAAAATGCACATTGTGTCATTTTTTAAAAATGATACTATGATTCCTCCTTTCCTAAACTAATACTTTTTCTTGCTTTAGTTCAAGGACCAGGGCACTGGTACAATATAGGACAGAAGTAATGGTAATAGACAGTCTTGTCCTATTCTTGATACCAATGATAAATTTGGAACAATTCACTATTAAGAATGGTGATTGCTTTAGGTTTGTTTTTGTTGAGTAAAATGTTTGATTTTTTAAATTAGTATATGGATACTGAATTTCATTGTTTTGTTTTTCTGACTTTAATTGAGGGGATTACATATACAATACATATCTGTTTATGAATATATATATTTCCTTTAACTTGTTAATGTGGTAACATTACTTAAATTTATCCTCAAATGTTTACCATCCTTGCATTCTTGGGATACTGCCAATATAGAATGATGCATCATATTTTACAAATTTTGCTGGATTGGGTTGAATATTTTGTCTAGCATATTCACATCTATATTCATGAGTGAGATTTATCTCTAATTGTTATTGCCTGTATTGCCTTGGAATGATTTTGCATTGGGTTATTCTACCATTGGGGCTCAGAAAATGCAAAGTATGGCACTTTGGCATTGAAAGTATTTTGTAATGAAGCACAACAGAAAGGCCTCAGAAGCAAAGTCTTTTTCTGATCTTCTCCTGCCCTTCTTTTTCCTGGTCCCTTTCCCCTCTAAGGAAGGCCATAGAAACTAAGAATTCCTCTTCTTTGAAGTGGCTATTAAAAACTAGAACCCCTCTCTCCCAAAGTCAGTCATAAAACTGAGAAATGTTACTTTAACCATCTTCCTGCCTTTCTGGATAAGAGCTAACCATAAAGAAATCCATTGACTTTCCTTGTCAAAGACCCCTATAGGTCCCTCATTCCAAAGGAGTACTGTCCTATACCCAGAAGGAAGGAATGCTGCACAGAGAAGTCGAGAGGAATATAAATAGACAAGCTTTACTGAGTTTCCTCTCTCAGTGTTTTTTTTTTATTGTAAACAAATGGGATACATTTTGTTTCTCTGTACATGGCGTAAAGGCATACCATTGGTGTAATCATAAATTTACATAGGGCAATGTTGTTTGATTTATTCTGCCATTTTCCCCCTTCCCCCCCACCCCTCCCACCCCTCTTTTCTCTCTATACATTCCTTCCTCCATTCTTGCCCCCCTCCCTAACCCTAAACCTAACCCTAACCCTAACACTAACCCCTCCCACCCCCATTATATGTCATCATCCACTTATCAGCGATATCATTCGTCCTTTGGTTTTTTGAGATTGGCTTATCTCAGTGTTTTACTGTTAGGTCACATCCTATTTTTCTAGTCATATTTCTACATGACTGTCCATTCTTCATTGAACATAAGCATAAAAATGGACAGTTTTCCCTGGGTGTTTGGATCTTCACTTCTGAAGGCTCCTATGTCACACACACACACACACAAAAAAAAAAAAAAAACTTTGATTAATCTGTTTTGCTTTTCTCTTGTTAAACTTTTCTTCTGTTATAGGACTGTCATTCATGACCTTTATGATGAGGACAAAGGGGTTCACACCGTTCTGCCCCTACATGAGCCCCATTAAATAACTTGGAGCATATTAACCCATTTCCTTTATTAGGACAAGTTTGTATCAGATAAAATTTATTTATTCTTTTGCTACTTACTAGAACTTTCCATCAAATATATCTGAATCAGAATTTTTTTTTCAAATTTTGATTACTGATATTACATTAATGGTAGCTCTTCATTGTAGGTTTTCTGAAATGAGTTTCAGAAAGTTTAAGGGCTATTAACAAATAGTCCAGGTCTCCTCCTTCTAGACATCTAATAGAATTTCACTGACTCAGTATTTTGAAATTTGGCACAGATCTGTACCATGCTTAGGCCAAGGAAATGTGAACAGATACACTGTCATTCAGTCAGCAGCTGTGAAATAATCTGTAGTGTTTTTCTTCCCTCTGCTGATCACCTGACAAAATGGGGTCTTGATTAGCTTGAGAACCTAAATATGACGGACAAAGGACACTGCCAATTCCATAGTCATGTGTTATAAATGAGAAATAAACTGCTGTTCTGTTAAGCCTTCCTTTGAGATGAGTTGTTGATAACTTTAACTTATAACATTACAACCTACCCCAAACTGACTGATTCTGTTATATTTTTCAAAGAATTTGTATATCTGATCTAGATTGGCCAATTTTGGCTGTGACATTATTCACAAGATCCTCATTTTTAGTGCTTATATGCTAAGTAGTAATACTTTTTCCTTCCTGTTATTATTTATGCCTTTTGCCATTTTCCACATGTTTTTCTTTTCTAGCACAAACTTTCTTAAATTTACTAATATTTTAAAAGAACTGACTTAATTTGTTGATCATTGTTATCCTATGGTTGTTTTCTCTAAGTTTTAACTTCTGCTTTTTATCACATCACTCCTATTTTCTTCAGTTTTATTTGACTCCTTTTTACTGACTTTCTAAGAAAATCATTTAGATAATTAACTTTCTGCCTTTCTTCTTTTCTAAGGCTAAACTTTATTTTCTATGTATGGCTTTAGTACACCACAGAAGGTTGTATATATCAGAGTTTTATCATCATTTAATTCAAAATATTTTCTTATTCCCATGTTAATTCTTCTTTTAGATGGACCTAATAAATTTCTTGTTTCCATTATTTTATCCTGTTTTATAAAATTTAATTAGAATATTCAATTTATTTACATTTATTACATTTACTGACATACTTGGATTTTTTAAATTTTTGCTATCTATTCATTCCAACATTCTGACTTTCTTTGGATTGATTTGCTTTTATCAATTTATTATTTTTAACCTCAATTGGAGTACCAGTTATACTGTTTCTTTTCTTTATTGGTTGCACTAAAATTTTCAATATTCATGCTGAACATAAAAATCAGAAGTTAATTTATCTTTCTCCTGAATGATATAACTCCCTTTATATTCCTTTCCCAATTGCCATATTATTTCCTTGTCTTTAAATTTACCTTTTTAAAATTCCAATTGACCTTCCTGTATAGTCAATGTTTATTCAATTTAGCCATGTTGTTTGCTCTTTATTTCTCTTGAATCTCAGACTCTTCATCTGGGTAAATTTTCAGTCAAAATATTTCCATTAGTGAGAGGCTATTTAGTGGCTAATTCTCTAAGAAATTTCTTTATATTTCCCACACTCTTGAAACATATTTTCAATTGGTATAAAGTACTACTTTGGCAATTATTTTATCACATTATAGTACAAAAGGAATTTTCCTGTTTCTTGCTTACAGAAGTCTGCTCTTAAAAGTCACTAACAGACTAATTTCAATTCCTTTTTAAATGCTCTGTCTCCTTCATATCAACTCTGCTTCCCACTCCAGCAGCTCTTTCTCAGGGGGGTGGGGAGAAACTCAGGGGCACTTTACACTGAGTCACATCCCCAGCCCTATTTTGTATTTTATTTAGAGACAGGATCTCAGTGATTTGCTTAGAGCCTTGCTTTTGCTGAGGCCAGCTTTGAACTCTTGATCCTCCTGTCTTAGCCTCTAGGGCTGCTGGGATTACAAGTGTGCACCACTGCACCCAGCTTACGTATGACTTACAACACAAGAAAATATAAAACTGATCATGGTTGCCCCTGCCTAGTCTCTTATTCTCCTTTGCTGTCAAGCTGCTAGACAACACAATGCTCTAAGTTTGTGTTTTTATATCTCATTTGTAATTTACTGGCTCCTTTCATCTGGGATTATTGAATTCAGATAATTCTGGACAATTAACAGCCTTAACTCTTCAAAAATAAACACTGCTTTATTATCTCTCCTCTTCTTCTTGAAAATTGATTAAAAATTCTTAGTATATCTTTTATGTCCCTAGTATCTCTCTTTTATTCTCCATGTATTTTCTCTTTGTGGTCCACCCTGGAATAAGTCTTTTGACTTATCTACTAAATCACTAATTCTGTCTTCAGCTGTGTTTAATTAGCAAATAAAAACATTCATTTAGTTTTTATTTTCACGTATTTTAAATTCAGAAGCTACATAAGGGTTTTTCTTACAAATATGCTTAAATCTTTTATAAAATTGGTTTCTTCCTGAGCCCTGTGAGTAGTTTACAAGCTTGTCTTTTATTAAACATCCTCTATATTTTTATAATTTGTTTCCAATGATTTCAATATCCAAAGTCCTGGGGGGACATAATTTTCTGTGGTCTCTTTGTTTCTACTGACTCTTACTCATTCTGCATTGCTTTTTGTGTGTATGTGTACTCAGCAATTCTTTTTCTTTCTTTCCTTCTTTCCTATAAGCTGCTCAGTTTTTAGAAAAGATATTTCATCAGCTCTTTGATATTCAGCATGAAATACTGAAACAATGTTCTCCCATATTGACACAATACTTGGAGGTCATTATCAGTCTTCTACGAATTTAATCTAAATTTATGGCATCAAGGATTTTTGGCCACCTAGAAGATTTTGATTGCAAAACAGAAGAGGTCTCACTTGTAGTTAAAAATTTCGGGGATTTTTTTCATACTTATTTCATCAGTGCCAACCCTCTAGGGCAAGAGACTGGGGTAGATTTACTTCTGGTTCAGCTTTTATCATACTCATACTTAGGCAGATCCTGAGTTTTGTTTTCTTCCTCCAAGTCCTATCAGGATAGTTTGCTAGATATGGTAAATGCTCTCAGGGCAACAGTGACTTCAGTGCTCTTTCCTCTCTGACTTTCTCACACATAAAATTTTGGCTTGACCATTTTCTATATGTCAATTATTTAATAACTTTAAAGATTTCTAACTTTTAAATCTTTAAATTGCTTTTAGTGAGAATTTGAGTCTGAATTCTTGACCTGCTGAATTACTCTGACTTCCTGTTTATATCCAGGAGGGCTTGACCTGGGAACTCTGAGTTGTATTATGATGATTATTTCTGAAAATATTTCCAAGTATAATTTTAAAGCTCATTTTTCTCCTCCTATTATTAGGAAGTTTTATGGTCTTGATTAGAGGCTTTCCCTGAAAAACTCATGTGTGAGATAATGCAGGAATGTTCAGAGGTGAAATGCTTAGATTATGAGAGCTGTAACCTAATCAGTGGATTGATCTATTTGATGGATTAATAATTTGAAAGGCCTTTTGTACTGGGTGGAGACTATAGGCAGGTAGGGTGTGGCTGTAGAAAGTACATCACTGGGGGTGTACCTTTGAGGTTTATATTTTGTCCCTGGTGAGCAGACATGGCTCTCTCTGCTTTCAGACTTTCATGAACTGAGCAGCTCTTCACTATGTCCTTCTGCCATGTTGTTCTGCCTTACCTGGAACCCAGAGCTATGGAGTTAGCTAACCGTGTACTGAACCTCTGAATCTGTGAGACCAAATAATAAACTTGCCTCCTCTAAGTTGTTCCTGTCAGGTCTTTGAAGCACAGCAATGAAAAACTGACTAATATAGGGAGATAGGGTAATGGTTAGATAATTGCTTAATGATCTCTTTGTTAATGGTAGAATTGGAGCTCAGAAAATGATTCCCTAAGGTATGCTGTCTTGGCATACTGAGGATTTTGGCCTAAAGGAGACTGGGACATCTACAGAAGTAGGAAGGTTTCTCTAATCTTCCCTATGCTGTTTCCTCTCCCAAAACAGGTCACAGAAACTAGAATTCTTCTCCAGCAAAGGAAGTCCTATAACCTAAGAAGTTCCCACTCTGATATTCCTTCTCTTCTAAATACCCTCATGTTATAGGTGTCCTGCCCCATACTCAAAGAAAAGGAATGTCAAACAGAGACACAGAAGAAAATCTGCACAAATAGACCTTGCTGAGTTTTTCAGTTCATTACCATTAGACCATCATATTTCTACATGACTGTTCATTGTTCATCAAAAAATAGTTAAATATGTGGCATAAAACAATTTCCCCTGAGTCTTCATTTATGACAGTTTCTGGGGCATATAGAACTGTTATTAGAAAAATTTGTTATGCCTCTCTCTTATTAATCTGTCTTTTGTTTAGGGGTGTCAGTCATGAACTTAGCAACTGATCAAGAAATAGATATTGCTTTTCCTTCTCTGTAATAGTGATGTATTTGCACAATATTTGACCCAGAGAAACACAGTTCTGTTGGTGATTTTCATGCTGATGAAATTTATTGAAATGGAACATTTCACATTAGTATTATATGTGCTTTTCAATTTAATATTGTAGAAATGGATCGTAAGTATTTTAAGAGTAGGAACCAGAACTATTTTTTTACTTATTTCCCACAGAGTACTACCACTGAGTAGTACTCAATAGATATTTGTTAAATGAGTAAATTAATGAAATTGGTGAAGTGTTCCATTATGTATTTTATGCTGTATCTACCAGCTCTTTTAAGGTTTTTTTCTTTTGTGGAGGTAAAAAGAAATCTTTTCTAAAAAGTGTCTAAAAACATCCATCTTCCAATGTAATCTAAGAGTTATTTGGGAGGAAGAGGAAGAGACTCAGCAGTTAAAACTCCTCAGGAGAACAGAGTAAAGACTAGAGGCATTGTAGGTGTTCTTTGAAATTCTGATTAGCCAGGCAACTCCTGCAAGGCGATTTGGTTACTGAAAGCAGGGTTCCTTGTTCCCACCTCCCTTTGAGTAAGTACTTGAAAAGCATGAATGAAGGAGAAGTATAATTTTAGGAAATATGCTATATCAGTGTTTCCTCTGTGATGAGCTGCACAGATATATATTATCTTTACTATCTATAATATTTATGCAAAATGCATTCATACAGAAAATAAACCGCAGGCTTTGGCTTTTTTGGAGAGACATGTACATGAATTAATTGCCTTCTATAGGTTCCATAACTTCACAGGAGATATAATCTCTGTTCATCAAAAAATCAAAGTAGATGGGTTTAAAGAAGGGAAAGATCTGCTGTTTAGGACTGAGTGAATGGGGGCCATGAGAAGTGGTAGATATACTGATATGCTGACACAGTAGGTCTTATATTCTTTTGTACATATTCTGTCTTCTTTGACCAGCCCTTTAATACATTTCTAGGGCTTGAAAATATATTTAATTTATAAGCATGTATAAAAGTTTTATATCATGCTTCCTCCAAGATTCTAAGCAAACCAATTCAAAGATTTCTGTCTTCTTAAAGATATTTGTTGGAAAAAAATTCAGAGCTACATAATCACTGCTTGATAGAATGTGTAGGGGAGAAAAAAACTTCTCTTTCCCCACTGAAGGGTTCATATCTGAATCTGAGAAATAAACTGGTGGTAGATAGATTAACAGGAAAAGAAGGCATACACATTTATTATGCGCACAAAGGCATCTCAAGAAACTGAGTACTCAATAACCCAATGAGATTCAAAAGCTTATATATCCTTTTCACAGGGAATAGGGATTGTAGGCAATTTTAGAGAAAGAATAATGATTTTAAACAGAAATAAATGGGCCCAAAGAACAGACAATGGTGTGGGACCAAGTTCATCTGGGCTATGAGTGTGATGTTTGGACTTTCATTCTCTTCCTCTGTAATAGGAGATTAGTCTTCTTTGGTTGATAAAATTATCAGGAGGGGATAGAAGAAAATTGTATTCCCTTTTGACAGATCTAGTCTTGAGGTAGATAAGAGAACTTCAGAGAAAGCCTTCCATGTATTTGCTGCTCCCCAGGTACTCCTATTTGAAATCTGAAGTCCAAAGCAACATATTTTGGGGCAGCATTTTCTAAACCCAAGCAAATACAACAAGAGTGTATGCAAGAGAGGAGAGGAGAGAAAAGGGAAAACTCAGAAACAGAGAAAAACAGTGTAAACATAAGGGATAGAGAACCTGTGGTTAAAGATCTTTATCCTCCTGATTTATGGATTGATATGGAAGGATAATGTGAAAAACTTCCCAGCAGTTGTGAATCTCATTTAGGTTTATCCAAAACATTTTATAAGAGATGCTGATTATTTTCCAGGAGATATTTTCAGAACTGGGATTTAATTTCAGGGTGGTTCTATCACTTATCTATATCCTAGGCCCTTTTTATTTTTTATTTTTGAGACATGGTCTTGCTAATTTGCCAAATATTAACCTCAAATTTGTGATCCCCCTGTCTCAGCCTCCTGAGTTGCTGGGATTACAGACATGTGTTACCATATCTGGCTATTTCCCAGGAGATTTTGAAGTATATTTTGTTAAAATATTCTTTCTTAGACTGAGTCTGGTTTAATTTTTCCTTCTCAGACTTACTTTGACCCAATCTTAAAAGATCTGGTCTTGTTAGAAAAAGGTCAGATTGTACTTTTGTGTTAAATTCATTAATTGAATTTCTTGCTTAGTTGAAAATAGTTTACATTTAATATAGACAGTAGGAATGAGAGACAGGTTGAATTATACAATATAGTCCTCTCAGTGAACAAAGTTAAGAAATATAGGTGTGTATATAACTAACCTACCTATGCAAACATATCTACCTTTCTGTATCTATTTGTACATTACAGTAAACATGAGTTCATACTGATGTTTCTGACTCTAATCCAACACCACAGGCTTATTCTAGTCCTCTCCTTTGGCTTGTTTATAACTTTGTCTGACAGTGAGACACCTGGCTCTCATTATCTACTGTGGGGATCAATAAACTTTCCCTGTAAAGGACTAAATAGTAAATATTTTAGGCTTTGTGGGCCATATAGTCTCTAGTACAAGTCCTCAGCTTTGAATTTCTTATAATTTTCATGTGTCCAGAAGTAATATTTTTAATTTTTGCTGTCATTTAAAATTGAAAAGAGGCTGAGAGTATAGATAAGTGATAGACTGCTTGTCTAGCATGCACAAGGTCTGGAGTTCTTTGTGGACTGTACAAAAATAAGCTAGATTTGGTCCTCAAGTCATTGTATCCTGACCCTTGTCCTGTAATATTTTTGTTTGTGTTCTGTAATATTTTTGTTTGTTCAGTGTAGTATTCATGTAAGGTCACTTCAGAGTTGTTGGTTCATATCTCCAAATCAAGATTTACAAATTAAGGCATAGTGTTTATATATGGCACTTTTTTCCCTATCCTTAGAGTCAAAACATTGCTTTCCAAAGTTATTAGCTGAGCCCCTTCTTCCCCACCCCTATCACTGTGGCTATGCTGAGGAGGTTCAGGATAAACTACCACAAAATATGGCACCTTGGCATTTGGGAAAGTCCCTCTCACCTTATTCTCAGTCCTTTCCTCTTAAGGCAGACCATAAGACCTAACTGATCTTCTCATTAAATAGGTGATAAAAACTTCATTCCAGAGGTCCCATCTCTATCCCTGGTAGGAAGAAACATCCTTATTTGTGAAGACACAGTAGCAAGGTTGGAGTTTGGGCCACATTTTTTCCTATTCAGTAGAGCAATTATATACTAAATATTTTCTATCTTGGTAGGTTACCACTTTTCTGTCTTTAAGTCAGAGAAAGTAGGCTTTTATTGGGTCTTTGTCTTTGCCCATTGGAGTTTCTAAATTGCTGGAGTTTCCAGTACCCAGTCTGGAAAACATGAGACAAAGATGAAAAAACTTATCATGGTCTTTGTCAGGTAGTCTTTAGTGTGTCTGACTTCTCTCCACCTTTCAGAGAATTCTTGTGTTTATTGTCTATAAGATACCCAGTTTTTCTTGTACTTTGTGGGAAGAATAGAGAAAAGCATATCTACTTCATTTTCCCAGGAGTGGAAATCTAACTGAATATTGTTTATTATTCAAATTTTTCTCCTTTGTTAGTTCATTAGCTCTATTTTTATTATTTTAGTGGTGGCTTTGGAGTTTTTAATATGCACCTTTACCTTCCCTAAGTTTACTTTTAATTGATATCATACCATATTATTTATAGTGTAAAAACCTTATACTAATATGCTTTTATTTCTTCCTCCTGAACTCTGTACTATTGTTTTTGTACATTTTGATTTTATTTATGCTATAAATCTCAGACTGATTTTTATGACTTTTGCCTCAAAAGTGCATTATATTTTAAAGATGCTTAAATAATGAGAAAGAGAAATTACATATTTGCCCATGTAGTTAGCATTTCTGATGATCTTTCATCTTTTGTGGAGATCAATATTTTCATTTGGTTTCTTTTTCTGTCTTCCTGAAGGACTTTAACTTCCATCTTCTGTGGATCTGCTGATGAATTCTTTCCACTATTGTATGCCTATAAATGTTTTAATTCCACCTTTATTTTAGCAGCTTTATTTATAATTCACAAACCATATAATTGAACCACTTACAGTCTACCATTCAATGGTTTTTATATATTTTTAGAGCTGTAAAAATGTCACCATAACCGATTTTTGAAATTCTAACACTCTAAAAATAAACTTTGTATACATTAGCAGTCAATCCCCATTTCCTTCCAACTTCCCCAGACCTAAACAAACACTAGTCTACTTTCCATCACTATGATTTGACTATTCTGGACATTTCATGAAAATGGAATTATACAATATGTGGTCTTTTGTGTCTAGTCTCTTCAACTTAGCATAATGTTTTCAAAATTCATCTATACATCACATATTAGTATTTAGTTCCATTTTATTACTGAATGATAACCCCATTGCATGGACATACAGTATTTTATTTATCCATTCATTACTTGATGAACATTTGAATTTTTTCCACATTTTGACTACTATGAATAATGTTGTTTGAATATTTCTATAAAAGTTTTTTGTGTGGATGTATATCCTCCTCATTTATCTTGCATATATACCTAGTAGTAGCATTACTGTATCATAAGGGAACTCATTGTTTAACATTTTCAGGAAATGCCAAACTGTTTTCCAAAATGATTGTACCATTTTACATTCCCTTGAGCAATGTATGAAGGCTCTAATTTGTCGAAACCCTCCCAAGATTTATTATAATCTATCTTTTATTATAGCCACCCCAGAGGTGAACTAGTATCTCATATGTTTTGGTTTGCATTTCCCTAATGATGAACAATATCAGTATTTTTTTATGTGCTTACTGGTGATTTGAATAACTTCCTGGAAAACTGGTTGCTTAAATCATCTGTCCATTTTTAAGTTGAGTTGTCTTTTTATCATTGAGTAGTAAATGTTATTTATTCCAGATACAAATCCATTATCAGAAATATGAATGGAAAATATTTCCTCCCATTTGTGTGTTAATATTTTCATTTTATTCAAAGCACAAAAATTTTATAGTGTGATGCTATTCATTTTGTCTGTTTTTTTTTTTGTTGTTGTTGTTGTTGTTCCTTGTACTTTTGCTGTCTTGTCTAAGAAGTCTTTACCTAATTCATGGTCACATTTTCTTTGACAAATTTTATAGTTTTAATGCATAATTGAGGTTTGAGATCAACTTTAATTTTTGTATGTAATAAAGACAGTGTCCTTCTTTCTTTTGCATGTGACTATCCAAGTCTCCTAGTACCATTTATTGCAAAACTATTTACCTTTATTATATTGTCTTGTCACCTTGTCAAAATCAATTGACTGTTAATGTGAGGGTTTTATTTCTGGACACTCAGTTCTATTTAATTGATCTATATGTCTTATCTTTTTGCCAATACCACACTATCTTGATTACTCTAATTTTGAAATCAGGAAGCATGAGTCCCTTATATTTATCCTTCCTTTTCAAGATTGTTTTGGCTATTCAGGGCCCCTTGAATTTCCTATGGATTTTAGGATCAGCTTTTCAATGTCTGCACAAAAGAAAAATGCCATCTGGGATTTTGATAGTGACTTTTTATCTGAGGTCAATTTAGGAAGTATTTCTATGATAATGATATTAAGCCTTTATATCTGTGAACATCAATATTTTTCCATTTACTCAGATCATTAATTTCATTCAACAATATTTTGTAGTTGTAAGTTTTATACTTCTTTTGTTAATTCTTAAGCATATTATTCCTTTCAGTTCTATTATAAATGAAAATATAATCTTATTTTCCTCCTTTGTATGCCTAACAAGCTTTCAGTTGGTTGTCATTCACTGTGAATTTTACATTATTGAATGCTGGATACTTTTGCATTCTTATAAATCTTCTTGAAATTTTTTCTGGGATAGAATTAAGTTTGTTGAAAACAGTTGGGTCACTTCAGGTTCAGCTTTAAGATTTGTTAGGTGGCTCTGGAACAGTGGTCAGATTGGAACTATTCTTTGTACTATATACAAACTCCCATGAATCTTGTGGTATAACACTATTTCTGACCTGGTGTGAGCACTTCTTCTAATTCTTTCAGTTAGTTCTTTCCTTGTCTTCAGGTTTTTCTTACACACATACTATGATTGATACTCAGTGGGGAACCCTCTGCATTTCTTGAGTTCTTTCTCTGTATAGCACTATCCTTTTTAGTACTCTGTCCTGCCAACTTCAGATCCTTTGTTCTCCCCAGATACTCTGCTCCTTCTCTTCAACTCAGTGAATCTGTGGGCTCTGACTGGGATTCTCCTCTCTATGCTACAGCCTAGAAATTCTCTGAAAGGAATGGTAACGCTCATATTTCCCTTCTCTTAGGATCACTGTACTTTGGCTTAATTGTCTGATGTAAAGTATCTTGAAAACTGTTGATTCATATATTTGGTCCACTTTTCACTGTTTCAGGCAAGAAGGTAAGTAAGGCTGCAGTCACTCCATTTTGTCTAGAAGAAGTTCCTCTTCACATAATCTTTTTCAGATCAGTTAAAATAGTATACCATAACTGTTAAATTAAAAATATTCCTAGGCAGGTCTAGTTAAGTAGGTATTTAATCATGAGTTTTAAACTACAATTTAAACTATAGTAGAACAATGATAGCCTTATAAATTGAAAGAGACAGGAATAAAGGAAGAAAAGGGTTTCAGTATATATCTACTAATAAATATATTACTAAAATAATGGTATAATACTCCAAGAAATAATCACTTGGATTTTTCTGAATGATTTTACTCATTTCTACCTCATTCCACTGATAGTGGTCAACAGTCTATTTTCATAAAGTCATCTGGCCCTGGAAGAAAATAGTCCTGGGAATTATGTGTCCTAATTTCCCTTTAGGTTGAGTTTCCTGGTTGTCAGACTTTACTGGTAACATTAGCAAGTATCTGTAAGTCTGAAACTGAATCCTCAAACCTCCCAACAGTAGAATAATCAAGAGAATCTGGTAAGGGCCTTACTAACAAAATTCTGAATTTGTCTTTGTTAATTCTTTCAGAAATATTTGCTGACTGGCAACTTAAAGCTTTGGTTTCAGATAGATATGATGTGAGAACAGAAATTCCCTACTGGTAAGCAGAATGCCACTTTATTCTGGGAACTATATTAGAATGGAGAAGATTGAATTATTTTATGGGGACATAGATCTAAAGCATATTGACTGTCCTGCAATATCTCATAATGACTTAGTTTATTATTATGAAAGTAAAAATATATTGTCAGTTGAGGAATTGGTGTATCTCAAGAATCTTAGTATCTGCCCTGTAAAATATGTATGCCATTATCACTAATATCTGATAAAATTTATAAATAAGTCAATTTGCTAATAACATATCATCTTTGTATGGGAATAGAATTTGTAATCTACACATATTGAAAAATTAATCACTATTAAAATATTTTTATATTAGTGTTCTTTTCTTGCACAAAATTAACCTAGGGCAGGTTAAGCTTCTTTAATGTGACAATTTTCTCCAAATTTTGCACCCTAATAAAATCCAACTCTTACTAGTCCATTAGTTAACATACTAATTCTAACATTTCTTCTTGCTCATGAGGGCCACTTTGTGTGTTATAAGAAAAGGACAATTCATTTAGTGCTGTCTAGCAGTCATCTCAAAAACAATAAATGTAGTTGTAAACCTGGGGCGGGGGAGCACAGTTAGCAGCCAAATAAAATCAGACAGAAAGTGGCCAGAGCAAGCTTTCTTGGAATTTGGCTCTCGGGCGATATTCCCAGACCCCCAGGGTACAGCTCAAGTAGGGACCCAAGAAAAATGCACGTGGCCCTGGCTGCCCACGGTTTTTATAGGCTGGAATGGGAGGGGGTCCTGCTGAGTGACAGGTAGATGTTAAGGGTCAGTGGAATTTTCTAGCCCACTTGATCTGTCACCTATTGGCTGGCTGGCCTTTGTCTCAGCTGCTCTGCTCTGCCCCCTACAGTTGCCTAAATTCCGACCTAACAGTAGTTAGCATTCAAAAGATACCTTTTTGGTTGTATTCTTCTGAATTTGAGGGCTTAAAGAAATGTAATATCATAATAGATTTCAGATGAGAGAGCAATTGTATGAGGATAAGAAAGACTCAGAGGGTAGCAATACCATATAGCAATCATAACAGAATGCTTCCATAATAGACAATAGGAGTTCAGTTCTTTCCATTTTCTTATTGTTGTCTATAGTTGTAGAATTCCCCAAAGCAGATAAAAGCATAAGAATTATCAGATGCTTGAGAATGCACAGTCAAGGTGGGGGCACCAAATATCATTTTCCATCTGGGTAAAATATACTGAACACAAATAATTACCATTAATTGCCTCACATTCATAATAGGCAACACTCTAAAGAAATTTTTATTTTGCCACCAGAGCTACTTGGATTTCCTCTCTCACTTAAAAATAAAATGTAATAAATAAAATGTACCTATACAATCATACTAAAAATTACAGATTACAGAATCCTTTGAAAACATAAGCTGTAGCTTTTGACATTTTTTTAAAATTTATTTTTATTATAAACAAATGGGATACATGTTGTTTCTCTGTACATGAAGTAGAGGATTATTTGTGTAATCATACATTTACATGGGGTAATGCTCTTTGATACATTCTGTTATTTTTCCCATTCCCCCCCACCCCTCCCACCCCACTTTTCCCTCTATACAGTCCCTTCTTCTTCCATTCTTGCCCCCTCCCAACACCATTATGTGTCATCATCTGCTTATCAGCGATTCTTCCTTTGGTTTTTGAGATTCGCTTATCTCACTTAGCATGATATTCTCCAATTTCATCCATTTGCCTAAAAATGTCATAATTTTATTATTCTTTATGGCTGAGTAATATTCCATTGCATAAATAAACCACAGTTTCTTTATCCATTCATTAATTGAAGGACATCTAGGTTGGTTCCACAATCTGGCTATTGTGAATTGAGCAGCTATGAACATTGATGTGGCTGCATCTCTGTAATATGCTGATTTTAAGATCTTGGGGTATAGGCTGAGGAGTGGAATAGCAGGGTCAAATGGTGGTTCCATTCCAAGCATTCTGAGGAATCTCCACACTGCTTTCCAGAGTGGCTGCACTAATTTGCAACCCCACCAGCAATGTATGAGTGTACCTTTTTCCCCACATCCTAGCCAACACCTATTGTTGCTTATATTCTTGATAATCACCATTCTAATTAGGGCAAGATGGAAACTTAGGGTAGTTTTGATTTGCATTTCTCTTATTACTAGAGAAG